>NW_015389298.1:31813-65044 GCF_001527695.2 Protobothrops mucrosquamatus
CGGTCTGGCATAAATCCGAAATTCTAAAATTTTAAATTGGGTATAATTTTATATTATTATAGTGGGTTTTAGGACAGGACAAATAATTTAATTAGTTTTTAATATTTTTAAATATTATGGTATCGCTGTTTTATTAATGTGCCTGTTCACCGCCCTGAGTCCCGCAAGGGAGAAGGGCGGTATATAAATCAAATAAATTAAATTGAATGTCAGGGGTGTCAAACTGCTGGCCCACGGGCCGGTTTCATCATAACGGAGCCGCGCCCACCCCATTGCCGCAATGGCGAAAAAGCTCCGATGTTGTGCAACGTCATGTGACGTCGCGAGTTTGACATGTCTGCTCTATTATATCATGAAAAATCTCAGTGTTTGATTAGGAGTGTTTATCAACAGTTCAGTCTGGTCGTACTTCTCTTCTCCTTCTTCCAGTATCGTCTGAGTAGTATAATCAGTTTTATTCAACGTTGTGGTTACTAGTTGGTTATCCACATTATCACAGTTTTCAATACCTCGTGTTTGCAAATCATTTCCTGTTGCTTTTGGCATTACAAGTATTTTAATTAAAGTCATTCTTTGGTCGTCAAAGTTCTCAATGAGTTGTACGTAGGATTGTGTAATGTCCTCTTCTGTGTTGATTTGTTCCTCTTCTGTTGTTTTTTGACTTATGGAGTAGTCACCTGGAGTCTGGAAATCAGTTTGAAGTTTTGGGGCAAGGGCTTTTATTCTGGAATTCATTTGCTCAGTAGCTTCAAAAAAAATTTCCAGTATAAGTTTATAGTTAAGTTGTGGGTGAGGTTCCTCCATCTCATTAAATTGTGTGTGTTGTTGCATACAGGCCTCTTTGAAGTTGATCTGTTCCTCCTCTATTATTCCTTGGCCTATAAGTTGATCAGTTAAAATTTGAGGTTCAATTTGTAGTTCTGGAATATCATCTTTGGTATTCATCCTAGAGTTCATTTGCTCCGTAACCTCCAAGATTTTTTCCAATATAAGCTTATAGTTAAGCTGTGGGTAAAATTCCTCCATTTCAATGGTGAAATAATCTTTTAGTCTTTTAGTGGAGGCTATGTTTACTAACAATCAGCCAATATCCACCTCCACAGTTTCTAGTAGACTGTTTCACCACCCAGCTGTTTCAAATCCTTTATCTTTTCCCTTTTATAATAATTTGAAAGTCAAACCCAGCCTCAAAATCAAACAGGAAATACAATTGCAGTGTCAGCTTTCGTCACAAGATGTCCCCAGTAGGCTGTAAAATCTTTTTTCCAGATTCCAATACAGTTTTATCCAGTTAGGAAAGTAAAAAAAAAAAAAACAATATTCCCCAGCTTAATAAACAGAGTAATAAAGAGTAGAGTAATAAAGTTCTATATTAGGAATTTTTTCAGGACCCCAGAGTATCCAAAAATAAAAATAGTAAAAATTAATTATTTTTTCTTTGTTTCCAGAGCTCTTTTTCCTCAGTAAACAGACGCCGCTCTCTCAAAGTAGGGAAATAATTCCAAAAGCTTTTCACAGGGAGATAGTTAGGGTAAAGAGAGGGAAGGAAGGGTCTCACCCGGATCTTCCACGGTGGTTCTTTATGCTTAGATGTTCTTCTGACTTTCGGCTGGTGCGGCTAAATGATTGTCCATGTTAATGGCCGATCTTTTCTCCGTCGGCCCCAAGGAGCTGCCTTGGACCGCGGAAGGAGCTGCCGCCCTTCCGCGATTGATGAGAGTCCTCCTCATTGGTAGTCGCCCCTCCAGGGCGACTTTCGACCCTGTTAAGGGTCTACTGGTGAAGGGAAACTGGCCGGCAAAGAGACGACTCTCTCCGCAAGACTGCCAGCGCCACGATCCGGAACCGGAAGTCCCATTATCCATTTCTTTTGTTCTCATTCATTCATGTAGCTTTTCATTATTCCTTTTGTTCCACCATTTATCACCCCCATCACCACTGTTTGCCTCCTCTTCTCAAAATGGCATCCACAAAAGAAGGAAAGCCATCCTTTGTGTTACAGAAATATCTGATCAAAATAAATGTGAGGATAAGGTGAAAAGAAGATACCACAATGAACCTTCTTCAAGTTTTCTGCTTTGAGAAATAGATCCTTCCAACTTTCTATTTTGCCTTTTAATTAATTGAGAATCCTGAGGCTCTTCCACTTATATATTATACAAATGTAAATGATAACCATAACAATAAAAATACAACATGCTATGAAATTCTAAATTTCTTTTGATGAAAATTCTTATGATGAAAATACAGCCTGACTCTTAATTTTCATCTTCTGGTTCAAACTTGGCTTTTTACTATGCCGGCTTAGTTATAATAAAGTTTCAAATGTAGTCTCAAATGATTGATGATGAGAAAAAAAATCTGTGGAAAAAACACTTTTTACACTAGCATTATGGTCATCTTTTTTCTTTCTTATTGGAATGAATTGGATACCTATTAGGCAAGTTACCGATGAATACATTTATGCCTAATCTCAGATAAACTATCACTAAAAATATATTACATCAACCCAGATATTTAAAAGAAATGATACTTACTTTTCTGATTGTTTGTGATGAGGAATAGGTGGGGGAGGCCTGGTCTGCTTCTCCTTCGTAAGTACTGATGTCAGAGTAACTGTTGGACAAACTGATTTCCCTCTACAGATTAAAAAAAAAACACGAAACAGTTACTTTTCTGCATGCTTATATGCAGTACCTATTCATCTACTTGCATTTGTATGCTTTCGAACTGCTAGATGGGTAGGAGCTGGGACAAGTGTTGGGAGCTCACTCCGTCTCGCAGTGCTTGGGTCTCGAACTCCCGAGCTATAAACTTTTAACAGTCTAAGACTTAGTGTCCTAACCACTGAGCCACCATGTCTCCCTTGTCTACAGAAAGAAAACCTTACTATTAAAGAGCTTTGTTATATGATGCCCTAAACCAGTGGTGGCGAATTTATGGCACGCGTGCCAGAGGTGGCACTCGGAGCCCTCTCTGTGGGCACATGTGCTGTTGCCCCAGCCTCACCTGCCCCCACGACCCCCTCACCAGCAGCTCCCCTGGAGGAGAGTCGCTCCCGAGCGTGGCCCACACGGAGCAGCGCAGTCAAGGACATGACAGCCAAGCAGCATAGACAGTTGATGCTACGGGGCGTGGGCAGAGGGTGTGGTCACCATGGCGCTGCTGGGCTGCCTGGGCGATCTGCGGTGGGCCCTCGAGGCGGTGAGTGGCCCTGCAGGCAGGTGGGGTAGGGGCGGAACAGGGGTGGGGCAGGGGGTGGAGCGGGGCCAGTTTTGGGGCACTTGGTCTCTAAAAGGTTCGCCATCACTGCCCTAAACTACCCTTCTTATTGCATTACTGTGACTCCTATTTTGAATTACAGGAATTTTGTAGATATGGGGATAAGCATTTTTTTATAGCTCTCTGGAGTAAATAGATTTTCAGGTTAGATTAATGCTTTCATTAAATCACCCAATTTGCTAGGAGTTAAAAAACTACACTCATGCCATATAGGAGTATTAGTGACAAACATCATATATCTTTAGGTATATAAACCAGCTTTTCTTTAAAAAAAAAACCCTGACATCTTTGGACTACAGAGACTCAGGAGAATGACCCTATGTAATTCATGATATTTATGTGGATTATTATTTTGTTTCAAATTATGTTTTAATCAAATTATTACAATGTTCCTGTATATAAGAGAAACTATTTAATCAAGGACATTTTCAATGAAGAAGTGATCATGGGAATACATCTTTCCTAAACACAAATATATTAAATTCCTCACACACAAATACTTAAAATGTTTGCACAATATGAATGTAAAATCAAATTGGTTCAAAAACAGAACATAAAAATTACATCATTTATTGGAAGATGGTAAATTTGCCATTTATAACAAGAAAACAGAACAACATACTTGACCGCACTGATAACAACATTGCGCTTTGGTTCGTTATCATAGCTCACACTCTCAATGCCGTAAACCTGAGCAAGTTCGTGGATGATTCGACGGTGTTCTCGGTTCATGGGTGGAAAACAATGACTCTTCTTTGTGTGCTTGCTCTGCATTGGCGAGATATAATATTTTGATTAAGTTTGGAGAAGACTGAGCCATACCATCAATGTTTGCTTTGTGCATGAATTGGGCAATGATTTTAAGTGTAGCCAATTCCTTGGGGTAACTATTTACTGAACAAAAAAATATCTCTGATTAAGTCTCAGATGATTTTTTTAATTTGTATTATATCCATTTTATATATTTATATACATTTTATGAAATCAAGAAATATGATATCACTTTTATATAAGAAACTTGAGCCCTGAAATCAGAAGGATTCAAGTTTTTTATTTTAAAAGCAACCTCAATTCCTATAATGAACATTCTTGTGGTGGTCTTTGTATATTAACTGGTTTGAAGTTTATAATTCATTAATTCTGCTTTACTTGTTTGTCTTACAGTTCCATATCTCTGAACCCGTAGGTGAATTACGATACATTTTATTATTTAACATCTATATTCCTCCTCAGCTGCTCATGTCCCACACTGAATGACATATGGAACATCTGAATTCTCTATTCTGAAGGAGCACATTGCTCCTGCAAATCTCAAATGAAGCCAAACAACAAATCTTTACTTGCTATTATTGTGATTTAATAGCATCCTTCCTTGTTATGAGGGAATATTCCTCCTCGAAGTTCCAAAGAGTTTGGAATAAACTAAGGAGTTGGAAACTATTCCAAATGACAGCTAAACGTGATTTTTATATATGGAATAATTCTGTCATGGGCAGTTGTGACAAAGAGCTCACCAACTGAAAACGGAATGATTGAAAAGCATTTTTAATGGTTTTATCTGATTTGACATGCATTGTAATTTCCTTTCTATTCGCAGATGTTTCGATAATGACCATATTCTAGTGATCATCAGACTGTTAGTTTGCGGCCCTGACCATAACCAGAGATTCTTGATTCATATTATTAGTCTTCAAGTTATGAATGCAATGGAGCTTGCCAATTCCATTTGTAACTTGATTCGTTGGAGTGAATCACGTACCTGGAACGAGATCATTCCGTTTTTATTTGCTAATCGAATGCACGGGTCGCACATAAGGTATCTCAGGATGGGAAAGGCCATGGGGGACCTAGTGATGGAACAGGCCATCTGCTTAAGACCACCCAAAGCTTCCCCCGGCCCACTGAGACCCATGCAATTGCTTCCCCACCATCCTGCTGTGCTGGGTTATTTACCTTGTGAGGATCTGTCTCCTCTCTGCCACTGTTTCTTCGTTGATTTCTCTTCCAGCATCCAATTGACTTGCAAACGGTTTTCACGAAGTGAGAATGAAATGTTCTGGGCACCATGATTTCACTCAGGCCGCAAGATCACGGCACCCAGAAGCTTCCAGTCTCCGTGTAAAACGTTTGCAAGCTGACAGGACTCTTTGAGGCAGCAAAATGGTGCTGCCTCAAAGCGTCCTATCAGCTTGCAAATGCTTTTTGCATGCCGAGAGTGAAATGTCCTGGTCGCTGTGATCTTGTGGCCTGAAGACCTGCAAGATCACAGCGCCCAGAAGCTTCCAGTCTCCACGCAAAAAGTTTGCAAACCGACGGGACTCTTTGAAGCAGTGCGATTTCACTGCCTCAAAGAATCACGTTGGCTTGCAAACTTTTTGTGCAGAGACTGGAAGATCAGACAGCCCAAAGCATTTCACTCTTGGCGTGAAAAGCATTTGCAAGCCGACAGGACACTTTGAGGCAGTGTGATTTCAAACTTTTTACGTGGAGACTGGAAGCTTCAGGGCACTATGATCTTGTGGCCTGAAATCCCGTGAGATCACAGTGCCCAAAACAATTCACTCTTGGCACGTGAAAAGCATTTGCAAGCCAATCGGATGCTAGAAGAGAAATCGTCAAAGAAACTGCAGCAGAAATGAGACAGCTTCACAAGGTAAGTGATCCGGAGCAGAAAGATGGGAGAAGGAAAGCAATTGTGGGGGCAATAGGCAGGGTGAATGTGCCTCTGTGGTCATTCATAAGGGCGAACGACTGCCGTGGTGCTGCAACATTTGTAATTTTGGGATTATGTCATAAACACTGGGGCGCTTATTGCGTAACTTCCAATGGGTGCTAAGTGAACTGTCGTAACTCAGGAATTACCTGTAGTTAATGATTTCAAATAAATAAAATAGGAAGTCTATTGCTCATTACAAAAACTGGACTCAAAGCAAAACTTCAAATTTTAGTTTAATCAAGAATGTCACACACAAAAAAAGTTATGAAAAACTGTAAGGTATATAGAGCTTCATGTTGCAGTATTTCTTGAGGCAGCAATCTTGAGAAATAAAAATTATGAAATACTTCTAAAAAAGCAGCAGCTTAAAAAAATGTGAAAAAAATTGCCCAAATCATGAAAGGAAACATTTCCTCTTCCTTCTGGCACTTTATTTTGCCTTTTCTTTCCAAAGATTCTCTTGATAGGTTTAATATTTTAATTCAGTGACACTATCACGCCATTCTCTTCCTACTCTTCTATGCTCCTACTCCTACATACTGGAAAGAACAAATAGATTGCTCCCTAATGACCAAATTCTCTCAGTGTTTTCCAGAGGATTAGGGAGGGTCCTTTTTGCAACACTTCCTCTACCTCCATTCTTTCTGTGGCTGAGATCTCTCTTTTAGGACAGTTGTCTCACTTGCAGCACTTCCTGCTGTCTCCCAAGGTTATTCTGAGAGCCCATTACACCTTATTCCATTTCTAATTATTTACTTAGTGCAGAGATTGACTAAATATGCTGGGCTGCAACCAACAAAATTAGAAAGCAGATTCAATGGTACTACTTTACAGGAACATCTTTATCCATGCCATAGGATATTCTTCTCTTCTGTCTTTTTTTTTTAACTTACCTTGTTGCAAACATTTAATTATATTACTTTTATCTAAATACTGCAGAAAGCCAAATGATGAAAATTCTGTGTTTTCCCCCCAGCTCACAGGATATCAACTACAATTTCTAGGAATATGACAAAATTTGTGCAACTGCCACTGCAATCTGTCACAAGATGGTTTAGATTATGATAGTATATTTAACTGTCCATGGTAAACATGTTGACTGTGTTACTGTCTGTTCCCTAAAAAATGTAATCTATAGCACTGGATTTAATTGCTTTCTGCCTATATTACTGTATTGGTTTTGATACAAGATTTAAGACTCTTATGTACTTGGAAATGAAAATGTTTTCTACATTACCAACCTTATTGACTGCTTCTATAAGAACTTTCATTTCTTTCTCAACTTCACTGACAAACTTTAAATCTTTTCTGCAGCAGAAAAGAAATAATAATTAGGACAAGAACAACAATTCTGTAACTAATTTTTTTTTCTTTCAACCTAACTTAAGCTACCCCCACCCCCAGCATAAACTGGGTATATCATCAAAGGTTTCCGATTTCCCATGAATTTCATTTTGTTTCTTAGAGAAGGAAATTTATTCGGGTTTTTAAACTCTGAGATTGTAATTCCATATATTTAAAAAATAATGTTTTTAAAAATGAAAGTATAGCATCCCCAAACCTGTGAAGATATAATAGGAAAAATTATCCTTTTGATATTTTATAATTGTTACAAGCTGATCAACAATTTACAATGTCTTTTCTAATGTTGAATACACTTATGCACTGTGGACTGTGCATGTATGTCACCCATAGACTGTCACAAGGAGACTGTAACCCTGCTCCATTCTGTTGTTTGTAGGTCTAGAAACATAGCAGCATCAAAGCCTTCAAAGCTATCTTATCAAGTGCTAGTTTGTGATCTATTTCTTGACTGTTGATTTTTATTGTTCATAGTTGCTCCTAAAAGTGAAATATGATCCACCACTTCAGAATATTTATTGTTAAATTTAAGACTGGTTTTATACCTGTTGCTTGGTCTTTTTAATAAGAGTAAGATAACTTTATCTTAATGCCTTAGTTTTTTTTAAATTGTGCTCCTTGATTTTCATTTGCTAGAACTAGAACTTCAAAATCATTTGAATTCTCAGCTATAAAGAAACATTGTCAGTGTAGCACCGGTTATTGATGCTTCCTACAGTTTCAAACCAGCTTCATTTAAAATATATTCAACATTTAGGAAGAATAAATAATGGGATTATATATGTCTCAGTCTCTCTTTTTCATCAACCTGGGGTTTTACCATGCTCTATCTAGACTGGTTTCCTGGTCTGTGTATAGCTTTTGCACGAGGGCAATGAGATTTCTGGACTTCCTATTTTTCTAAGTATGGTCCACACAATCAAAAGCCTTTCTATAATCAATGGAACACATACTGCCTCTTTCTGGTATTTTTTTTCCTAGGCAGTTGGGATGATCTTTACACCTTTGGTGATTTTGTTGGGATTATATACTCCTGGCCTACATTCTTAGCATTCTTTGCTTATTCCTCCCTGGAATACCCTATCACTACAGGTAATCCTTGTTTAGCAAATGCCTTATACAGCAGCCACAATTATGATGATGATGAAAAAGTAACTTTGAAATCAATCTTCACATTTACAACCTTTGTAGGTCTGTAAGCTGAAGTAAGACATAAGCAGTTGCAGCTTCACCTAGAGACTTCGCTTAACAACCAAATTGCTGGTCCCAATTGTATTAGCTAAACAAAGACTACCTGTACCACAGCAGGACCTGCAGGAGACAATGGTGTATGGACTGTAAAGATATAACAGAATAACAACCAGCAGACTTTTTGTGACTGCAGGCCAAATTATTTCTCACAGCAGAACTTTTGATTCAAATGCATGTTATATGAACCATAAATAAAATAGTAGGAATAATATAAATGGCAACAGAAATATATAGACAGGAGTATCTCTGAGAAGATGGGTGGGTTAGAAATAGGAATTATAAACAGATAAATATCTGATCCGTTTCTGTCTAGCCTCAAGTACAAAATAAGAAATAAATATATTTCCATTAAACCAAATTTAGATACTGGAAGAGAACTGACTGAAAAGAAAGCAAGTAAAAAAGAAAAAAAAGCAAGTACAGAAAAATTCCCAACTGCATTGTCCAAATGTCCCTCAGCCACGCTTTTCCATGCAACAGGGGAAACCATCTCTTAGCATTGGTCATCGTATATACTTTTGACTCTGAAAATTCCTCCAACTTTAATAGAAACTTTCTTAGAAAAACAATGGTTACAAAAACTGATGGAGCTAGCAGAGATGGCTAAACTGATTGTACTGATTAAAGAAAAAAATACGAAGACTTTTATTGCCAAGTGGAAACCGCTTCTAGATTTTGTGCTTGAGGTGGAAAAAAATGAAATTTGATTGTGGGCTTTACCAATGAGATAGATTTGATGTTATTGAAATGGCTAGTTTATATTATTTTGTAAAAGTAAAAAGTTGAGGTTTGAAGTTGATACTCTATTGCACCAAAAGAAGTCGGAAGTCAATACCTTCCCCCCCTTTTTTCCCTCCCTTACCTCACTTCTCCACTCCCTTTTCCCTTCCCCATCTTTCCCGCTATTTACTTTGTATTTTGATTTATCGTATATTATACACTAATAAAACTTTTTTTTTTTAAAAAAAGAAAAACATTCAAAGAAATTTCCGAATCATGTGCAGGGAAAAGGTCACACACCAAGACAAATAAAAAAAACCTCCTCTAGTAGCAAAACAATTCAAATAATTGTCAGATTTTAATATCTTCACAAAGGTCAACACAATGCCTGATTATGTGAGAAAAATTACGTGACACAGAAACCTATGAAAAATAATGGTGCATACCTTCCATCCTCTTTCAACACATCACTGTACTTGGGTGCAGAGACACGAACATTGAATGGATCAGAACTGTCATCTATGTGAAGAGCCTCAGCAAACCGTCTAATAATAAATAAATATTTAATGTTACCCAATCTAGCAATAGCCAAATCCCAAATTTTAATTTACTGTAGGAGGTTATCTATTTCCTTCCAGTCACATACACATCACATAGTTTATTGCATCAGAATCAATAAAGCAATTTATCTACCTGTTTCTTTCAAGAGCCAAGCATTCTTCATCACACTGCAACCTAAATGAACAATGAACACAGACATATGAGAAATGTTTATTTGAAAGTGCTATTGCATTTATGCACAAAGAAAGAATCTTTCACACAACAGGAACTTAAATTTATCATGTCTGGCCCAGCACTATGCCAGACAGGAATGCAATTGACAATCTCAAGTTAGCAACAATAATGGATTAAACAGAACTGGAATATTACAAAATAAGTTCTGCAGGCATGCCTCCAAGCCAAAATTGCTATTTAAGAATCACATTTAATTACTTTATTACCTGTCTATCTTTCCATTTCAAATATTGATATAACCATTTCAATTATACATAATGAAACAAAATCAGTTAAAACATATCAATAAGTTGCATCCACCAACTTCAATGTAACTAATATGTACTCTAGCAAGCAACATAAAAGCCAAACTCCAACTGAATTTTAAAAGTCTTCCTCCACTGATTCATGATTTAGTACCTGGTTTGCTTCATTTCTTTTTTGGTAATCAATCTGCTTATCTCTACTGAATCTCCAAGTTGTGGATCTGTTAACTTAGAGGCAATTGATATTGCAGCTATTCTGCAAAAAAAAAATAAATGAAGAGAATATTTTATGAAACATAAACAATTCTTTAAAAGAAGCTACAAAAATTTACTATGTGTGCTAAGGGCAAAGGCAGAATGTACACTGAAATTTCAGAAATCTTTGCCATTTTGGACAGAATTATTGTTTCAATCACAGGCAGGGGAATAATATAGCCTATGAATGCAACTTTGGCATCAATTCTGCAAACTGAAAAACTCAAACTAATATCTAATACATGCACTTGTGATCTTACTTTTTTAAACAGGTTTTAAGGTTAGATTTCAAGAATATCAGAACTTTTCATTGAAATTGTAATTTAAAAATTAGATAACGCTCCCCCTTATATTTAGTCAACTATTCAAAAATTTGTTATTGAGCTCATACAAAGATATGTAAAGTGATGTTCTCTGGCTGGCTCTCAGTTAATCCAGACTGAGTCCCTAGTTATACATCTGCTGAGTTAACGAAATTTCATTTTGATGTATGCCGATTGGTATACTTTCAAAGTGACAATAAAGTTATTATTATTATTAACAGCATTTGCCAGTAAAATTAATTTATTCTTTCACCTGTGCCCCACACACATACACAAACACACACCCTTTTATGAGAAATGAGTGATGGGAATTCCACACACACACACACACACGAATAATATAAATTTTAAATATTAGCAACTTCACACAGAGCCAAAATTATTTCTGGCACTAGAAACACCAGTCTGCTGCTGTACAATGTTAAATATCTCCCAGGAGATGTGCATGTGCATGCAGTATATATTACACAGCCATCCAATTTGGAGCGAGAAAAATCATTATAGACATGTTCAATGTGAACCAAGGGAGTAAAATTAGTTGAGCAGGAGTACTATCTATGACAGCTAGATTAATTGGTACTATATGAATACATTCAGAAGGAAATGAAATTACAGCTGCACAGGATTTTTTTATTCTTCTGCTTCTATGCAATTAAAAAAAATGCAGTAGTCATTGCCTCAACAGACCTATGATATGTACTTGCTGCTTCTGAGCAAATCATAGATTCTTTTTTTCTTCCACACTCACACTGAAGTTCAACCTATAATATCAGAAAAACAGTAATTAGTATCACAGAAATTTAACATCTTAATTGCTAAGCAGCAACAAAGGGCACATTTATTGACCGGAACGAAATGGACTCTTTTGTTAATTTCAAGACAGCTTAGTTTTCCTATGTCATAATTATGACACTAAACAATTCTGATTATTTGCTAAAATTTATATTGAGTGGACTAGAGGAATTTTAAGGCAAAATCTATAACAATGTTATGCATCTTAATCATCTTGCAATGAGAAAGACTCAACAAACTGCATTATCAAAAGTGCTGGGACAGCTATATCCAGAGACCTGTACTTTGGAGAGTGCTTCAGGCCTCTCTACTCTCAGATTCTTTTTAACACATACATGAAACCAATGAGGAAAGCCAAAGCAAGGGTTTACCCATCAGGAATATTGTAGTAATATCCAACTATATATCATGGTGCCAGGCCAAACAGGTTCTATAGTAGACTTACTAACTGTGTTCCTAGAAGCCATTAGAGTCTGAATCAGAAAGTAGGGACTGAGACTTAATCCCTTCAAGACAGAGGATCTTTGTGGTTATGGCTAAACAATATTATTTTATTTATTTTATTTTTATTTATTAAATTTGTTTGATGTTCATCTTGCTGCAAGGTGACTCTGGGAGGCTTACAACAGTAAAAGCAATAAAACCATACAGACACTTATATCTAACTACAATAGAAATACAAATTCCGGGAGATCATTTTTGATTGCCCCATTCAGAGGTAGTTCGCAACTGAGTCTTCCTCAATTCATTCAAAACCTTATAAAGCCATGGATTGGGTTATTTATGGGAACATATTCTCACATATTCATCTACCTATTCAATCAGATTGAAAAAAGTAAAAAAAAAAACCAGGTAGTGTTTGAAAACGCTGGCAAATCAGGTTTAGTAATTGGCATTTTTTATCACCACTCCCTACTTTGAAATTCCCTTCCCACAAAGATCTGATCTGTTTCTTGACAGGAAGAGGGCATGGTGTGACTGAACAGCTGAATTTGGTGGGTGCATGTTTATATACATTTTATTTTGTATAATTTTGATACTGATTTGGTTTATTTAATGGGTAGATTTATACATTCTTTTTTTGATTTATTTGCTTTTTTGCTTTTGCTTAGTGATATTTTTGATACAGTTAGCCACCAGAGGCTTTGGAAATGGACAGTATATAAAGAAAATAAACTATGGAAAAGGTAGCCTAGGTAGTTTGGATGTCAACTTTCTTAGGCTATCTTAGATCATTTTGTCAGTTTAAGCCCAATATCAATCTACTTCAATATAATATAAATTAAATAAAATATTAAGAAATATTAGGATGAAGGGAAAACTTCAATGAGATTTGAGCAATTAGTTTAGCATCTCTTTTAGATAAATAAACAATACAATTTGGAACCTTGAAATACAGTGAGGGAAAAAGTTATTTGATCCCCTGCTGATTTTGTACGTTTGCCCACTGACAAAGAAATGATCAGTCTATAATTGTAATGGTAGGTTTATTTTAACAGTGAGAGACAAAATAACAACAACAAAAATCCAGAAAAACACATTTCAATAAAGTTATAAATTGATTTGCATTTTAATGAGTGAAATAAGTATTTGACCCCTTCGCAAAACATGATTTAGTAGTTGGTGGCAAAACCCTTGTTGGCAGTCACAGAGGTCAGACATTTCCTGTAGTTGGCCACCAGGTTTGCACACATCTCAGGAGGGATTTTGTCTCACTCCTCTTTGCAGATCCTCTCCAAGTCATTAAGGTTTTGAGGCTGATGTTTGGCAGCTCGAACTTTCAGCTCCCTCCAGATTTTCTATGGGATTAAGGTCTAGAGACTGGCTAGGCCCCTCCAGGACCTTAATGTGCTTCTTCTTGAGCCATTCCTTTGTCGCCTTGGCCGTGTGAATACTCATCCATGACCCATTTTCAATGCCTTGGCTGAGGGAAGGAGGTTCTCATCCAAGATTTGATGGTACATGGCCCCATCCATTGTCCCTTTGATGCACTGAAATTGTCCTGTCCCCTTAGCAGAAAAACACCCCCAAAGTATGTTTCCACCTCCATGTTTGACAGTGGGGATGGTGTTCTTGGAGTCATAGGCAGCATTCCTTCTCCTCCAAACACAGCGAGTTGAGTTGATGACAAAGAGCTTGATTTTGGTCTCATCTGACCACAACACTTTCACCCAGTTCTCCTCTGATTCATTCAGATATTCATTGGTAAACTTCAGACGGGCGTGTACATGTGCTTTCTTGAGCAGGGGGACCTTGCGGGTACTCCAGGATTTCAGTCCTTCACGGTGTAGCGTGTTACCAATTGTTTTCTTGGTAACTATGGTCCCAGCCGTCTTGAGATCATTGACAAGATTCTCCCATGTAGTTCTGGGCTGATTCCTCACCGTCCTCATGATCATTGAAACTCCATGAGGTGAGATCTTGCATGGAGCTCCAGACTGAGGAGGATTGACAAGTTATTTTGTGTTTCTTCCATTTGCGAATAATTGCACCAACTGTTGTCAGCCTTGTGTAGGTCTACAATCTTGTCCCTGACATCCTTGGACAACTCTTTGATCTTGGCCATGGTGGAAAGTTTGGAATCTGATTGACTGCTTCTGTAGACAGGTGTCTTTTATACAGGTAACAAGCCTAGATTAGGAGCACTCCCTTTAAGAGAGTGCTCCTAATCTCAGCTCGTTACCTGTATAAAAGACACCTGGGAGCCAGAAATCTTGCTGATTGATAGGAGATCAAATACTTATTTCACTCATTAAAATGCAAATCAATTTATAATTTTATTGAAATGCGTTTTTCTGGATTTTTGTTGTTGTTATTCTGTCTCTCACTGATAAAATAAATCTACCATTACAATTATAGACTAATCGTTTCTTTGTCAGTGGGCAAATGTACAAAATCAGCAGGGGATTCAATCATTTTTCCCTCACTGTACATACAGCAAATATTTCAACAAAAAATGTAACAAAGCAGTATTTATCTGAAATACTGTACTAAAGTGGCATCTGTGCTTGAGAGGTGTAATGAATTGTCACAGCTACCTACCTTTGAACGGCAAGAAGTTGTAGGACAAGGTAAAGATGGATGGCATGGAGACATACATGGATGATTACAGTGAAGTCTAAGAATAGTGCATGGCTGTCTGCACTCTTCATCTATGAGGCACTCCCCCTTGTGACAGATCCTTTTACATTTGTGCATTCCACATTTTAACATTCGATCACAGCAAAGACCACAAGAAATATCAGTGAGGTAACAAGGAATATTGCTCCGTAACTGAATTAGGAAAAAAAAAAGCAAAGAGATAGATGCCACCTAAATTAGAAAGGAAGTAGTTTAACATGCTTATTTAAAAAGGAGATAAACCATTTCTGTCAACTTGACTGAAATCTATCTAGCAGTCATTATGGAAGCATATATACCCAAACCAAGGTTGCTGAATCAGTTCATAACAAACTATTTGAAATTTCAGATTACTTTTTTGTAGCGAGATATGCTGCAGTAAGATAAACTCATCTATTTTTTCTTTTCTTTTCTTCTTTTTTTTTATTAAATCAAAGATAACAATAAAATAAACCTATCTAAAAAGTTTACTGCAGAGCTGCACAGAGTTGTTTTTGTGTATCGCAAGAAGAAGTAGGGCAATGAATGCTATGTTTGGGGAAAGTGAAAATTTATCACATTTGTAGCTGTGGTTTCATTGACTATTTGAGACTATATTAGGTTTAGGTTTTAATTGTACAGCCAATTAAATACATTCAAAAATGGAGTTTTGATTGTTTATACCTGAAATATTAATTATAGCTCATCTAAAAATTAACTATTAAATATTTTACTTTCATCATTACTTAGGTTTTATAAATTGTACAATTTTCAGGAAGAAATTAGGAATGAAAAACTTGCCTGAAAATTTTCTCTCCGTATCATAAGGCATATATTAGAAAAAAGGAAAAAATAATAAAATTTATCCCTAACAAAGGTAAAATACAATATTCACTTACTTCATGCCTTCCCATACACCATTTCTGAACAAGGTATGTACATGGTGGACATTTCTCTTCACTATGACAGGAATGATATACTATATATACAGAAAAAGGAAAAATAAACACAGGAATGCTTTCCAATAACACCTAATGCATTTTACTATATTATTTCAGCATTTTATTTCCCTATTCTACTATTGAAGTATGAGTGTAAGCCAATTTTATGTTTGAATTTACTGTATAAAAAACTTCATGAACGTATGAAGTTGCAATCCCATCCAAACTGTGTTTCTTTTTTAATTAAGTCAGCAACCATTCTACCATTTGAAAAATACTCAGAAAACCTTTACAACAATAACCTTCATAAAGCTAAACAAGCATGTCCAAGTATCCAAGTGTAAGTATAACAAATTAGCCATAATGTACACATTATCTGTCAGGTATTAAAGAAAAATAAAAACATTCAGAACCATATGGATCCTAAAAACAAAACAAAACTGAAAATCTGTCACACTTGATCTTGATCCAAAAAGCAAAGGATGGCAGTCCTTTATTAGCAAATAAAATCTAAACTGGGGTTTCAGAACAGGCTTAATTTCTCTATTGGAAATTGTGGTTTTGTTTTCAATTAGAACATGTTCTGTGGCTTCTCCAAAAGAAACTAGTTCGAAAAGGCACTTCCACTTTTCTATCAACAGTTCTTGAATTTCTAGTAAAACATCTAACACAATGCCCTTATCTAGCCCAGGGCTTTTCAACCTTTTCACCCATTGTACCATTTTTAGGATACGGCAACATCCGAGTACCACCAGTAGCCTAAAAAGGTGTCAAAAACATGATGACCCCCCCCCCAAAAAGGAAAAAAGTGATAAAGTACAGGTAGTCCTCAACTTACAACAGTTCGCTTAGTGACTGTTCGAAATTACATTGGCACTGAAAAAAGTGCCCCCCAAGCCACTGCCGAGCAAGACACCTGCCTGCCCGCCCGGCGGCGCTCTTCCTCCTGTCCGAGGTTTTCATTACTGTGAGCATTTCTGTTGAGGATTGGCAGCTGGGGTGGGGTGGGAGGTGTTTGGTTTTTATTCGCCCCCGTCTGCTGGGTGGTTGCAGCAGGTTTTGGTCACTTCACATGACCCTGGGACACTGACCGTCATAAATATGAATCAGTTGCCAAGCATCTGAATGTAAATCACAAGACTCTGGAGATGCTGCAACATTCCAGCTGATCGGCGCTTCTTCTGCAGGGCTGTCAGGGCTCAGCAGAAGCGCCAGGATCAGTGCCGCTTTCCAGCTGATTGGTGCTTCTTCAGGGCTCAGCAGAAGCACCAGGATCAGCGCCAAGCTCCAGCTAGAGCCTGGCACTTCCACTGACCCGAGAGCCCCGAAGAAGTGTTGATCTTGGCGCTTCCACTGAGCCCTGACAGCCCTGCAGCTCCAGCCATCTCTCGCTCAGGCTTGTGCGGTGCTGCCACCAGTTCAGCTCATTCCCCTCCCCCACTACCACTTTTCTAGGATGGTCGCGTACCACCTGCCAGGTGCCAATGTACCACAGGTGGTACCCGTACCACTGGTTGAAAAGCCCTGATCTAGCCTAATCAAATTGCACTGATTTGTTCAATAATCTGTGATAAGACTTGAGCAGCTGAAATTAAACTACTGGATATGACATTCACACAGAGATGAAAATGGGGTTTAGAAAGTAATAGAAGCTTTCTGCTAGCAGAATGACAGCACTGGTTATACATTGTGATTTCAAAGGCAATTTCAATTTCAACAATCCTAGAATGTTACTCTAATATTTCTGAAATAATCTGATTAAATTATTTTGTTCCCTACACCACACATATGAAAATGTTTTGCACCTTTAGCAAATAAAAAACACTTTAAATGTATACTTTACCTGGATGATCACATTCATGAGGCCTAGTACATGATTTTTTACATTCTGGTGGTCGAGTACCACAAGGTACTGGGGGATAAATCACTGATTCACCACAATAACAAGTTAATTCCTCAAAACCTAGAGAAAAACAAAGGTAAAATAAATTATTTCTCAATATTAATAGGGATATGTAGTATAGATAGTCCTTGATAAAAGAGCCCAAAATTTCTGTTAAGTGAGACATTTGTTAAGTGAGTTTTGCCCCATTTTATGACATTTCTTGCCACAATTGTTAAACGAATCAATGAAGTTGTTAAGTTAGTAAGCTGTTTGTTAAGTGAATCTGGCTTCCCCATTGATTTTGCTTGTCAGAAGATCACAAATGATGATCACTCGACCCCAGGACACAGCAACCATCATAAATATGAACCAGTTGCCAAGCATCTGAATTTTGATCACATGACCATGGGGATGCTACAAAGGTTGTAACTGAAAAACAATCATAAGTTACTTTATTCAGTGCCATTGTAACTTTGAATGCTCACTAAATGAACTGTTGTAAGTCGAGGACTACCTATACTTCTGATGTGGTGCCGTGGTGGCGCAGTGGTTACAATGCAGTATTGCAGGCTAACTCTCCCCATTGCCAGGAGTTTGATCTTGACTGGCTCAAGGTTGACTCAGCCTTCCACCCTTCTGACATCGATAAAATGAGGACCCAGACTGTTGGGAGCAATATGCTGGCAATATGCTTATAAACCGCTTAGAGAGTACTATAATACAAACTATAAATAGCAGGCACCTAAACATAAATAGATGCCTAAAGCAAATGCCACAGGGCTTAGTCACTAACCTTCATTGGATTATGCATAAAGTACTAAATCATCAAAAGTGTGTTATTCTAAAATAAACTGACAACCTACAGACAATCATGATGACTGCTTACTGGTCTGCCAACACTTTTGACAATTGCCACGGTGACAAGGTTCCTCACATCTGTGGATACCACAATTCAGTTTACGTCCACAAATCAAAGAGCACTTGTGCTCCTTATCCTAAAAAAAAATAAAAATAAAAATAAATTACATGATCAGGAACTAAAAAATGATTAATAATTAGAAGTGTTCATTAGACATATAAATTCTAAATAAGTATCCGGTCAAAAGCATTGGCACATACCTGTCTTCTCCCAATAATGATAGTTAAAAAGTAGTATTTTATAATGAAAATTTGGAATAATATACTGAGATTTTTTTATCCTTTCAAAATAAATTTCTAGCACTACAAGCACATTGTTTTACCCAGTATCAAAAGGGAAAAATCAAGTGCCAGAAAGCCTTTATATAAAAACTTCAACACTTTGAGGAAGCCTTCTTTAGCTATCACGTCCTTCATATCAGAAGATGCAAACTGTGGAACAGGGATACTTTAATACACACAGAAAGAGATGTAACATATACAATCCTTCAGACTGGTAAGGATTGCCAGAGCCCGAATTGGATTTTCAATGGGAATGCACTCTCAAGAACAAGATGAATCTTGCACAGACTCATTTTCAATGTATTAATCTTAATACTGACCATTACAACAAGGGACAGATTATGGAAGAAATCTTTAGGTGGGTTAGACGTGTGTATTAAACCTAATTTGGGGCAATATTCTGTTACAGCAATTGAAAAATATTAACCAAGCCATTATATAAATAGACCAGAACTGCATTTCTATACTGGGTGGCATTTCCAATACCAAAATGCTGAAGAGAGAGAACAAAGCAGTCAATCACTTACGGTAAAAAGTTTGTAATTTTTTATTGATAGTCACCCAAATTTGCCTTAACTGGAATTTAATCTGAGTCAGAACGTGATTATCTATAGTATACCTCATTAACCTGGCTTTTTTCAGTTTGTGAATGTTAAGCATATGAATCAAGATTGGTGTGATTACCATATGTTTGCTTGATCACTGCCCCTCCAAGTTGATTAAATCAATTAGAGAGAACCGGGGCTATGATTAAAGAAAGTATTAATGCTTTTTTGTATCTTTCCCATGAAAAAGAGGCAGTCAGAAAACTAATATTATATAAGACAGTCTTCCCTTGATTCAAAGTGAAACAATCAGTTGATCTCAAATGACTAAGATACTAGTCTTCTAGAAAATGATAGGCATCTGAAGACACATCTGAAAGATAGTAATTATGTGCATCTATTTCACTTATATCTTTAGTTAAAATATGAGACTAAAATTGCTCTGATCATCTTCACTGATCCATGCAAGAAACCAAATGGGATGACAACCTATGCTCTTGAACACTCAAATGCTATCATTACTACATTGTGATAGCCTTGTTTATCACTTAACAGAACTAGAAATTGGCAGCCCTGTTTTATGGTGATAGCTCCAGTCCTACATGTTGGACTGTGACCATAAGGTAATCTATTAGGAAATCACGTTCTAGGACTGAAATTTACAAGGTTCTGGATAGAGTTGCATCCCGCCTCCCCCGACAAAAGAATAGAACTGCCATTAAGAAGTGTTCCTTAATCCTAGTTGTTCTGGATTTCCAGTAGGTGGAACTGGGAAGAAATGTGTCCAAACAATTACATCTAAGGTACTAGTTGTTACCATTACAAATAGTCCTCATTTAGCAACCATAATTGGGCCCAGCAACTCCATTGCTAAGGGAAGTGGTTGCTAAGTAGGAAATCATGTGACTGCAACTGTGCTTTCCTTTTCCGCACTCCTCTGCCTTTCAGAATGTTCATCCAGTAGAACTGGACTAGCTGGTTAGAAACTGACAAGACTAAACACTTTTATATTTCCCATTTTTTTAAATAATAATTTTTATTGAAATTTAAAAACACAAAAATGAAAAACTAATACAAACTAAGTCTATTCCCCATTGTGTGCTAATAGCTCTACTAGGGTAGGAGAGAAGTGGGCCAGGCACAGTATAGATTATTTATAGAAATTATTAGGGGGGGGGGAGGTTCAACTCTCCACTCTCCAAGTGAAGAGATTGGAGAGCAAAAGATTGCAAGAGACTAAAGGTAGTCCTCAATTTATGACCAGTTTCTTAGTGACAGGTCAAACCTATGACCAACCCCCAAAAAAGGGACTTATGACCTGCATTTGAAGTTCTGATGGTTAGGCAAACTTTGAGAACTTGGAGACCTGGCGGCATTTAAGGATGTATGCAGCATCCAGTCATGTGACTACATTTACAATGGTTTTACCAAAAACTAACATTTCCATTTGGGGGCACAACGGTGTCCATAGTAAACCACTGGTTTGCTTAATAACCACAGTGTTTGCTGAACAACTACTGCAGCAACTGCCACAAAAAAGGTCATTAAATCACACATTTTATGACCATTATGACATACTACCATAATGGGAAGGCTCCATTATGGCCCTATGTCAAGGACTACCTATAAGTAGACATAATGTGGGTTGGGCTGTTTGCATTCAGTGTTGGCACTAGTGCATTGCTTTCAATGTATATGCCCCATGGTGAGACTGCTTGCTCTCTTGCAATCCTAGGCATAGGACAACACATATTACTGTAATGTGAATCTGCTTACTCTTACAATCCCTTCCTTTGCTGTCTCTCAAAGGGGGGGAAAAAGGAAACCAATAAGTTAGGCATAGGACAACACATTACTGTAATGACAATCACATGCCTGAGAGATATTATGAAGGCCTTAAATGTGGGCATTAGTTGTAAAGTTATTTTTCAGCATCATTGTAACTTCAAGTTACAATGAACAAGCCATTCAATAAACAAGGGCCACCTGTACCATGCTTGTCAGCTTTGATGAACATGCCTTTGTTACTGTCAGGTCCAAGTCTAAAGACTACAAAGTGAGATCCAATTGAGTCCAATCTTTTATTTGCTTATATGTAATGGACAGAATCTAGCCAAACTAAAGTTAAAATCTTCTAGCCTACTAGACATATACTGAGAGATTCTAGAATGGGGATATTTTGAACTATTCTCCCCTCCCATCCAGTTTGGGACTGTGCAGTCTCTTAATCTGGACCCGCCTAGACAGTAAAGCTAGGAAGAACCTCTGAAAATCTGTGTTTAATCCTATGCTTTCTGATTTTAGGAAAGGAGTCAAAACAGTTTAGTAAGACTTTTTCTTGAATAGAAATAATGAATAATAACATTAAATATTTCTATTACATTGCAATTGTTTATGTCTTGGTTTTTTGTCAGTCACCTTGAATAGTCACTTGATAAAAATCAGAAGTTAAAATATACTCATAAGGAAACTATTTCCAATTCATATCTTCAACCAATTCAGTTTCAGTCACTAAAAACTAAAAAATGATTTCTTCAACTGATTGTTAGTGAAATTCAGGATGATAATGCATTCTGGTTATTGGTCAATAGTGCTAGATCCATACAATTAAAATAACAATGTAATTATACTGACACAACTCTTCCTTTTCACACATTCGTGAACTTACCACACAACATGTTTCATTACATTTGTGTCGTCCACATGACAATTTCTTGTTGCATCTTTTGTCACATAAGAATGGAACTTTAACTTTAAAAAAAGAAAATGTTTAAATTATTATTATAAATTGACAGTTACTTAATGTAATTTAAGTAAATGTTTTATGCTCCCCATTATTAGATATATTTAGCCACTGCAAAACCTTTATAATCAAAAGGAAGGAAAATAAATAACTCTTGCTAACTTTAGAATTCAAAAAGCTTTTTTTAAAAAAATACTGAAAATATTGAAAAATACATTTCAGTATATTTATTTTGTTGCTTATTCAACATATAATAGAAAGAGAAAAGCCAGAAATTGATTAATGGTAATTGCAAGCTATCCTGCAATTATTCTGTACCTAAGAATTAAATGTGCATTTCATAAATGTGAAATAATTTTCTTCAGCTTCCATGAAAATGTCTAAAATATAATCTTGATGGGAATATGTTAACTAACTATAATACCCTATTAAGTTCTTTCCATCTTCTAATGATATCCTTCATTTTTTAATTTCTTTTTCTCTTTTCCATATGACCTCTTGTTGTTCTAGGATCCCTAAGCCAATGGTAAATGTTGATGGTATGCAGGAAAATGCATTGTTTTGCCTTCATTCTAATAGAAAATAGACATCACTAACTAAAACCCAGTTTTTTTAAANATATATATATATATATATATATATATATATATATATATATATATATATATATAATAGTATATGATGTTAAAATTATTTACCTTGATTTTTGAGAGAGGCACATGGAACTTCCTAAAAAGGAAATTAAATTGTAAATATTTATAATATCATTCTGATATTCAAGGAAGATAAAGCAGTATGTTGCAATGTGCCCTTCCGAGTCTTTTTAATTTGTTTGCAAAGAACAAAAGGTATTCTTTACAGCCAGCTTAACAGTTGCAAAATTCCCTATATTAAAAAATGTTACTTTCTACAAGGAGTCAGCAAAGTACAGGAAATAGGAAAGTATGCATTTTCTTAGTTGAACTGAAACTCACATTTCGAAATCTGAGAAATAGAAGATCATATTTGAATAATGACTTACAGATTAAATATGACATATACAGTGGATATAGAAAGTCTACACCTGTTAAAATGCCAAGTTTTCAAGATGTAAAAAAAAAACAGATCAAGATATATCACTTCAGACTTCTTTTCATCTTTAATGTAACATATAAACTGTACAATTCAGTTGAAAAACAAACTGAAATCTTTTAGAGGGAAAATAACAATAAAAAATGAATAATTTGGTTGCATGCATATTCACACCTTCTTGTAAGCAGTGATGTGATTGCATTCAGAATCAACCAATCACATTCAAACAGATGATAAATAGTAGTCAGTACACACTTGCCATCAACTAAAGTGACTCTGTTTTAGTAGGATTTTTTTGACATTGACTCAGCAAAAGCCATGGTCTGCAAAGAGCTTACAAAGCATCCAAGGGACCTCATTATTGGAAGGTAGCAGTCAGGAGAAGAGTACAAAACAGTTTCCGAGGTATTGGATATACCATGGAACAGAGTGAAAACATCAACAAGTGGAGAAAACATAGTACATCAATGACATTTACCGAGAACTTAATATCCCTCCAAAATTGATGAAAAAAAGAAGAAAACTGGTCCAAGAGGTTGCCACGAGACCTACAGCAACATTAAAGGAGCTGTAGGAATTTCTGACAAGTACTGGTTGTGTACTACGTGTGACAACAATCTCCTATATTCTTCATATGTCTGGGCTGTGTGATAGGGTGCCTTTTCTCACAAGAAAAACAGCCAAACCTGGCTACATTTTACAGAAACCAAATCAAGCCTTACAAAAGCATGTGGGAAAATGTATTATGGTCGGATGAGGCCAATGTTGAATTTTTTGCCGATAATTCCAAAAAGTATGCCCGGCACAAACACCACACTGTGTGTCATCAAAACTACACCATATCACAGTGAAATATGGTTGTGGCAGCATTATGCTTTGGAGGTGCTTTTCTTCAGATGGAACTGAGATCTTAGTCAATTATGGCACAAAGCCTTCAGGCCATTGCTAAAATGCTGAAGATGAAGAAAAATTTCACCTTTCAACACAATAATAATCCAAAGCATACCTCCAAATCAACAAAAGAATGGCTTCATTAGCAGATCAAAGTTTTGGAATGGCCCAGCCAGAGCCTTGATCTGAATCCAATTGAAAATCTGTGGGGTGACCTAAACAGAGCTGTGCATAGGAGATGTCCTCACAATTTTACAGATTTGGAGTAGTTTTGCAAGGAAGAGTGGGCAAAGATTCCCAAGACAAGATGTGCATTGATGTGCCATGCTGATAGGCTTCTAAAAGACTGAATGCTGTCATAAAACCATAAGGTGCTTCAACCAAGTATTACTTTAAGGGTGTGTGCACATTATTGTAAGTTTATTGTTATTGTCCATTGCTATTTTCTCCCTAAATGATTTCACTTTGTTATTCAATTGTATTGTACAGCTTACATGTTAAAGGCAGAAAGTGATTGATCTTGGTCTGATATTTTTTTTTTACATCTCAAAAACCTGGCATTTTAAGAGGGTGTGTAGACTTTCTATATCCACTGCATGCAAGTAATCTTCAATTAATGGTAATTGAGATCAGAATTTCCATTGCTAAGTGATGCAGTCATAAGTGATGCAATGTCACAAACTTATTACTTAGTGATGGAAATCTTGGGACTCCCTATTGCTATCATTAGGTAAGATTATGTGTTATTAAGAGTCCCAGGTGGCTTGCAAGTAGGCCAACAGAGACACAAGGTGTAGTGGGGCACCTGAGTGGGGGAGTGTTGTGGAGATGGCCCATAAGTCCTGAGTGTGGCGGACTCAGCTGTTTTGGGGGGAGAGACATATTAGAGCTACTTGTGATCCTACCTGAAGCTTTTTCAATGACTTTGCTTGTGGAAGTTAACAGGGAAGATTGCAAATGACAAGTGTGGGATGTGACAATCATTCTAAATGTGGGCCAGTTGCTAAGTACTCAGATCACAATCAAATCAAAGCAGAGGTGATGGGTCAGAACTTTGAGGATGGTTCTAAGCAACACTTGTTCATGGATGTCATAACTTTGAACAGATGCTAAACAAGTGGTTGTTAAATGAGGGCTACTTGTAACTCTGCTACATTTTGTGTAAGCTTTGCCCACAAACCTTTGATGGCAGTGGTCAAAATGCAATATTGCAGATAAACTCTGCCCACATCCTGAAGTTCGATTCTGACAGGGCTCAAGGTTGACTGGGCCTTCCATCCTTCCAAGGTCAGTAAAATAAGGACCCAGATCGTTGGGGGCAATATGCTGAAATTGTAAACCACCCAGAGAGTGCTGTAAACTAAAGCACTATGGGGCAGTATATAATGCTATTGGTCTTGCCAACAGTCTTTGATGCTATGGTTAATTTTACTTATCAGTTTTATTGACTCTATTTTCATTGGTCAATGACCAAAATAAAGTTTCTATTTACTTTTACCAGTTATCAAAGGTACAAAAATATAAGGAAAATCTTAATTTTGCAAATCCTTATTTAAGAGCCTTAAGATGCAATATTTTCATTTAGATATCACCCCCGAATAGATAAATTGAATACAATATAGTTCAGACAAGGAGCTTAAAAATAAAATGAAACTCAGCCTACAATTATCTTATTTGGGGCAATTTGTATAATTTGTGAAATGATATTAAGAGAAATTATGCAAACTGCCACAATGACATAATTTTAAATTTAGAAAATTTGGAAAAATGGATGCCCTCTTTCCTCAAATGATCCATTAAACATACACACACATAGCCTTTTGGATCAAATTGTTAAACAGTGTTGCAATGAATAATTAGAAAAACAATCAATGTTTCATAAATATATTGGAGAAGACACAAAACACAAAATAATTTAAGACAAGATTTAAGAATATTCTTGTACATGAAACATAGACAGATATAGCAGGTTTTATTATCTGCATATGTAAGGTTTTCACTTTCAACTTTCTTCTTTTTTATTACCTTTAATTTTAAGGCACATCTGCAGTAGACCTTTGATGTGCGAGAACACTGCCCACATTCGCCTTCATGGCAGAGATTTTCACATGTATGCACAGCATCTATGCAAAATTTGAAAAGCATTCCTATTGTAAGTTTTAGTGTTCTAAGATATTCCAACTGTGATTTTTATTATTACTCAACAGTCACAACTAAGTCAATTTAGACTTTTTAAAAAACAAACAAACAAACAAATGCACTACTTTCAGAACCAATCTTGAAATGCAGTTTTTTATTATGTATACAGATAGCTAACAAAAGATTTTGTGAGGCAGGTTAGGAAGATACCCCCCCATTACATGTAATCCTCAAACTAAAACAATTGAGACAGAATTTCTGTCACTAAGCAATGTGGTCATAAAATATGACACCATATGACTACATTGATTAGTAATGACAATTCTGGCATACACTTTCAAGTAAGTTTTTTATTCATAGGTATTATATTTCTCAGAGATTTTTTGAAAAGCAAAAATCTGGTCTGTATAGCATGCATTACATGTGTTTCACACTGCAGCATCCCCCAAACTCATGCACAACCTGCATCAGACATCCCAGGGCCTCCCCCCATCTCTGAAACACTCCTGAACTCTTTGTCTGGGACTCCTTAACAATCTGCAAAATCACTTAATGACCATAACCGGGAGAGCTGGGATTGTGGTCATTGAGTTAAACAGTAACACATCTCATTTAACGACTCTGTTGAGCAACTAGTGTTCCGGTTTCAACTGGGGTCATATGTCACGGACCACCTTTATTTGTTTTCTTCATCCATAGTCTCTTTCACTTCCTCATTCCAAGAGTGTGAATTCATACTTCCCACACACTTCTGAAGCAATCTGTAACTTATTTCATTCTGTTCCACATCTTTTCTTATGCCCACTTCACATTGTGCTGGAAATCTATTTATACTTTCTGATAAATAATTTGTAACCTTCTTCAGTCATTCTTCATCCATTCTACTTTGTTTTTTTCTCTCCCATATCTATTTTCCCAAGACCCACTCCTGACACTATTAAAAAAAAGTTTGTCCCACATTCAGAATATTCACTGTTTTTACTGATTCTTTCAATCTTCCATTATAAACAAATAAGCCATAAACATCAATTTCTTTTCCATCTTTCTCTCAAAATGCCTGTTTTTCTAAACTAAAATTTATCACCATGGAAATGAGTTATTTTTGTTCAAAATTATGCTTTTAGTATTTCATTTTGAAAATGTGATAATTAAAGCACAATACATTTTTAAATATGGAAGCAAGCAATGTTTAATTACCATAGCTACTACAAGGTAAAGGTTTTCCACATGTTCTTCCACATGATGGGATAGGATCTGTGCAGAGTTTACGTTCCGTACACCCCAACTCTAGTAATTTAGTAAGAGGAGTCTGTCCACAAGGACAACAGTGCACTATTTGTGGAAGCCGTGGACAAGGCTGACAGGGCCGTGGGTGACATACTTGTTCACAGCTATGCATTCCACAGGATAATTTTCTGAAATTAGAATCATAATTTGTTTGTAATCTTATACTGATAATAAATATGGAAAACAGATAAATAAAATATATGTTAAATAAGCTATTTCCTTACTTCCCACAAGTTCTCAGGCATGAAAACCAATCTTCACTTGCTCCACATAATACTTCTCGAGAGGTGCTCCCACAGTAACATACTAAACAGAAAAACACATCGGAGGATTATAATAAAGATACTTAAGAAAAGGTCTTTTTTCCGAGAAAAAAGAATTTTTTCCTTGGAAATATAATACATATCAAGCACTAATATTTGGGTCAGATAAAAAATTAATACAAAATTAATGCACTCACCTATATTTTTTCTATATATTCATTTAATAAGTGTATGCTATTGAAAATTATTTTCATATTTTACCCAATGATTTTTATGCCCATAATTGTTCCAGAAAGAATTTTTAATAATTTTATTATTGTCCAGTAGACACTAAAGTCCCTCGTGAAGGGTCTTTTTCACCCAGCTACTCTGAGAGCAAAAGCACTGACCACCAGAGAGACTCCACCCTACCTGGGGCACAATCTCTCTAGCAAGTAGCATTTTTGCTGTCAAGGAAGCTGGGTGAAAAACATCCCTTATGAAGGGACTTCTTCACCTATCCTCTTTGACAGCAAAAACATTGCCTGACAAATTAATTTCACTTCACATGGGGTGGAGTTTCTTCAGTAGGAAAGAGGGGAATTGCAATGCTGGGCTGAAGAAAGGAAGCTTGGATCACAAATTTCCCCAGCCCAGGGTTGAAGTTCCCTTCTGCGCACCAAGGGGAATTCCTTGTCTCCCTTCAGCAGGCACTTTTCTCTTTGTCCACTTTCTGTCCATCCTGGGAAAGCCATGATACAGTCGTAATGTTGAGTAAAGTCATGTGGTGACTTGTTTAATGACCACGTCAACTTACAACCTAAATTTCAGGCTGAATTGTGATCATAAATCAATGAGTACATTTAATCAAACTGGGTACTGCATCAAACTGTAAGCTGTACTATGTTATTTAAAACAAATCAAAAAAGACATTCATTGAATTATTGTATTACATAATTTAAATACTCTACTATATATTTGGGTTATAGATAACCAGTCGCTTAGAGACAATTTGAAGTTACAATAGATCTCCCAAAAGTATTTAGGACCGAAAAGTACTTACTATGTTTACAAATAACTCAAGGTAGTGAACGTATTTAATATAACTTCTCCTCTGATTTTCCCTATAACAACCCTGTCAGGTGGGTTAGGCTGAAAGAGAGTGACTGGCCCTAAGTCACCCAGCTGGTTTTCATGGGACTTGAACTTACAATCTCCTGCTTTCTATCCTGTGCCTTAACCACTAGACCAAAATGTTTGAATTTTTAGTTATCAGTTGACTTTTTTAGCCTCAGGGGTTGCTTTTACATGGAAATAAACAGAAAAACACATTTCTAGCCTATTACATATTGTATTTTTTTCAACATAGTAATATCATTATCATTCTACCATCATAGCAATTGTATTTTCTAATGCAAATTCTAAAAGCCCACAAGAGAGCCAGTATTATATTCTTCATTATGCATATATAACAGAGCATACCTAGATCTAACCCTAGTAGAAAATTGGTCCTATAGAAACAGTAATTCTGTAAATCTCACACAAGTAGTACTTATAAATAAATTTAAAAAAAATATGAAATCCTTACGCACCTTGTTTTACAGTCAATTCACATGGCAGGCATTTTCCCGAATGGCATATCTGGGTACAATTATGTTTACCACAGTTCAAAACATTCCCACATGTATTAGTACACTGAATTGCAGAAGAATACCCACAGCGAACTGAATGGCTATAGAAGAAGAAAACTAAGTCAGTCCACAGCAATGACGGAGCAAATTCTATATTCACACTTGAACCCTTTACTCAAACTTTTTTTTTTTTTTTTTTACAAAAAGCTATTGATTAGCAGGCATGAAACTCGCTGAAAATTGTAGTGTTTGCTTTAGGGGTCTTGCTAAATTAAGGGGGTATAATTTCATAAACTTGCAAACTATAGGGAATTTTATTTAAACAGAAAAATTCTTCCCACACAATAGGATCAACATAACATTTTTGCACTATTGGAAAGCTCAAACCCATTCTTTACAATTATACAGCTGTAGCTACACATAACATTTTATTCCAAAATTTAAGTTCAAATTAGCAGTTTCAAGAAAGGTAACTGTATTTATCTGCTGTTGCAAAAGCAGGTCTTGTGGCACCTTAAAATAAAAATTAAACCATTCCTGCAATGAACTTTGGTCTAAGCTTTAACATGGTATAAACTCTCTATTTTTAATTAGTAATTTGGTTGGGGAAAACATTTATCTCCTCCCTTTTAGATGCACATCTTTCGTTAAGCTCAGATTAACTGTGTGTCCATATGCCAATATAACAAAAAATACAGAATAAAGGCAAAAATATCTAAAATTTATCTCCTCTATTTGTTACATCATTTGTGATCTTAAAAATAAAACAGTATTATAAGATCCTCACTAATAATGGCCTGGATAGTAAGATGTAATGGTTGAGTTTACAGAACCCAAGTAATAAATTATGGTTTATAAATCACAATGGCTGAGGTCACATATCATACCATGTTTCCCCCAAAATAAGACCCGGTCTTAAAAAAAAATTGTCCCCAAAAGAGGCACTAGGTGTTATTTTTGGGAGATGTCTTATTTTTTCCACTGTCTCGCCTTGCGGTGGTGATACCAACAGCCCCGTCCGGCAGGCATGGCCGCTAGTGGCCCACTGCTTGCGTTGCCTCCGGTCTCCGTTTCGCCAGCAGAGGCCTTCAGGAGAGGCCTCTGCAGTCCAGAATGAAGCCCCAGGTTGACATGCATGTCACCCCCCTGGTCTCCGTTCTCAGCTGAAGGGCTCTGCCAGCAAAATAGAGGCTGGGAGCGATGCGCGTGAGCGGCGGCAAGTGGCTGCAGAAATGGGCTGGTGGCGGCCACATGGGCTCCTGCTGGATGGGGTTGTTGGTACCGCCACCGCAAAGCAAGGCAGGTGTTGGGATATGAGACGCCTGGCTGAGGCAGTTCTGAGGTAAGTGGGTGTGGGGCTTGAGAGGCAGCTCCCCACCCCACCCCAGCTTGATGTTAAACCTGCAACAAACCTGACTGAAGCCATCTTGCTTATTTTCGGTTGCCACAGGATTGGGGGGAGTAGGAATGAGACGTTTTATGCTAGCCTAAACAATTTTCTGTCCTGTGGGAACCAAGCTAATTTCTGTTCCGTTGATTGGGGGGTTGAGCCTAATGTTAGAAAGCCTGCCAAACTATTCTATTGGGAAATGTAGTTGATTGCCTAGGTTATGGGGTGGGAATTTTAACTTTGTATTACTATTGCTTTTGGAGGGAACTTTAGTCTTGGTTTCACTTTTGACCGTGCTGATACTTTGCAACCAATAAACATGTTCTTAGAGGAAAGTTCAAGCCTCAGAGTTCTGCTTTAATTGGTCTCATCTATGGGAACCATAACACTTGATTTTTACGCATGCGCCTCGCTCCACCTCATGCAACCAGACCATCCGGTGGGATGGAGTGGGCAGGCTCTTAACTAGGGCTTATTTTGGGGGTTGGGCTTATATTAGGCACATGAGTACAAATTAAGCTAGGGCTTATTTTGGGATAGATCTTATTTTCGGGGAAACATGGTAGTAAGCCAAAATCTAACAAAATAGCTTACCCATCGCATCTGAATTCAGATTTCATCTAATCTAGAACTGCATCATAATAATGCTAAACCTTATACATTATACTGTTTACACAATAATATAACATTAGAAACCTGAATATTGCCTTACAATATTAGCCATTCATTAGTTTTCTTTTTGAATGAAAGGACATCATTTTACTCCAAAGCGTAAAGAAAAAGTATTTTAAAAATAATTTTAAAAATAGGATTGTCAAATTTTGGCATTTTCAAAACGGCATGTGAAAAAAAATTAATGATAAATTCATAAATTATCCTTCACGTCTTTAGCTCTATCAACATTATTTCTAAACTCTGAATTCTTCTGAAAAATTTTATTTTATGGAAATTTTTATTTTATGGAATTGACAGCAGGAGCACAATTAATGCTAGGAACTACTTGTGGTATAGATCATAAAACATCATGCTATTGCTAGGAAATCAAAGATAACCATCTACTTCTGATATAGTTTTACTGTAAAACCTTAAGTATTATTCACAGAATCTACAGAAAACATAAAAAAACATTTAATTCCATATCCTAAATATTAATTTCTTTTCCCTGAATTCTTCAAGAATTTTTTTTTTCTAGCAGCACTATTCCAATTTTGGTAACAGATTGACTGTCATTAAAAAGCTCTGGCTGAAACCCAAATGAAGGAGGGCACTACACAAGCATATTCTAACTACGCATATTCATATGTTGTCTAGGAGACTAGACCCTTAGAAAATACAAGCCAATTCCCCAAGAATAGATATGTTATACTTAAAATTTGTAATTCCCCAATGACACTTTAAAAAATAACTTATAAAAACCAACGTTGTAAATTTTCTAATGCAGACTATATTACCTTGTACGTCCACATTCACATTTTTTGGTCATGAAAGCAGGGCAGGATGGACAAGGTCCTGGATGACAAAGTCTAAGAAACAAATAAACAAATAGAAGATGTGCAGTATTTTTATTTCATTTTTACCCAGCCGTGCTAACATATATTCCTATATAATTAACATATTATTATGCTAATTTGTTTCTGATTTAGAACCAAAATGTGTTAATTCTGTACAAGTATACATTCTGCATGTTATGAAGAATTAACAATTAACATTTGGTTAATAAAATAATTTTGTTCTTATAATAACCTATCTTAGCATGTCAGCTACTATCTACCTATTTATGTATACATTTTATACATAAAATGTACACAATTTATATACATTTTCCGATTCTTTGCCTAGACTCATATATTCAAGAAATTATGCAATTTCAGAAAGAGTTGCAATTTAAAGAGTTAAAGGATAGAGAGGGACAGATGACAAATAGGTAGATAGCAGCTGACACGCTAAGCTATAAGAACAAATTTATTGTATTAACTCAGATATTGTGCCCAACTAATGACTATGGTGTCCCATATTATCTAAAACCCATAATCAAGCCGTAAAGAAATATTTTTTTAAAAAAAAGTATCAGCAGACTTACATATTACATAAATGTGGACAATCTTGAGCTGATCTTTTCTTTCTACACAATTCTCCACAACTATGTGGTATTTCATTTCTATTCCATTCAGGATTTTTTACCCGGCCTAGGAAGAACCCAGAAATATTTATTTATAACATTTAAATGTTATGCTTTCCACAAAATCCAAATCACTATATATATACAGAACTGGCTTCATGCAATACAGTAAGCTATAATGTGAACTGTAAGGCATATTTAGTGTACTATATGAAAATACTTAAGTCTTTAACACAATAGATTCAACTGAACTTGCATGATGATGGTAAACACAGTCAAGTTCCTAGAAATACCTTTTATTATTGCC
>NW_015389299.1:0-58380 GCF_001527695.2 Protobothrops mucrosquamatus
GTTCACTGGATGTTTGTTCCCTAGAAGGATCCTTGTTTTTTGTAGCTGAGGATGTGATCAACTTAAAAATAACAACAACACATGGGCACATCTCTGTCCAGACGAACAAGAACAAATATTCCTTAAGGCTCTCCTAGCAATAGGCTTTGCACAATACAGGTAGTCTTCGACTTACAACAATTCATTTAGTGACTATTCAAATGGCACTGAAAAAAAGTGACTTATGACCGTTTTTCACACTTACGACCGTTGCAGCATCCCCATGGTCACATGATCAAAATTTGGATGCTTGGTAACTGATTTATATTTATGACAGTTGCAATGTCCTGAGGGGGTGTGTGTCTTATGATGCCCTTTTGCGACCTTCTGACAAGCAAAGGCAGCGGGGAAGCCAGATTCACTTAACAACCGTGTTAGTTATTTAAACACGGCAGTGATTCACTTAACAATTGTGGCAGGAAAGGTCATAAAATGGGGCAAAAGTCGTTTAACAAATGTTTCATTTAGCAACAGAAATGTTGGGCTCAATTGTGGTCATAAGTTGAGGACTACCTGTAAAGGCTGATTGGTATCAGATATACATTTTCCTGTATATCTGGCTGATACTCCACTTGTTGACAGAGAAAGGACATATTATGGGCAGAAACGGCTTTGCAGGCACACTCTGGTGTAGACAAATTTATCTCAACCAGATGTATATTGGCTAAGGTGACAAGCAAGGGAAGACTCTCCCTAAATGTTTGTCACTGGTGAGTACAAATCTCTCCTACCAGCTGCCTTTTACAAGGGCATCTCTGAACATCTACAATTAGGTCATCTGCGGGTCTATTGAAGATGGGCATTAATTGGCAATTGCCCGAATTTCACAACACGTTCTACTGAGTAGAGTACACTCATAAGCAGGTTTTTCTCAAAAGGCCTGTTTCTTCCATTCTATGTTAGGATCTGAAACCTTCACACTTTTGTCTGTGTCATTCACATCGTCAGCTTTCTAAAGGCCTGCGGTGATCTAAAACGCCAGGGAAGCCTATTATCTAGGAATAATCTACAAAATGATAGCAGTCAAAAATGCTTTACCTTCTTCTCCGTGAATCTCTTTCACAATGGCTTGAATTGGTTCATATTGCTCGCTTTTGAGGTTCAAGCGTGGAAGGGGAAACATATTTTCAGCTGCAAGAAAAGCAAGATTTGATCAGTCTTTGCACACCCAGCTACTTTTCTGTTGCCTGCATTTGTTGCCAGTGCTAAAGCTTGTCAGCAAAAGTAGAAATACAAATAGGTATAACAGTGCTTTTTTTGTAAAAAAAAAAAAAAAAAAAGGTGCCGGAACTCACACACATCATACAACCTGTCTTGCCTACCCTACAAGGTTTACCTTTGTATTTGAAACCCCCCCCCCTCAAATTTTTAGTGTATCTAAAAGATTAGGATTTTGTTCAAGGCAACTCTGGAAAATCCATCGAAAAAAGGTGCCAGAACTCTGTTCTGGTGCGTTCTATGACAAAAAAAGCCCTGAGTATAGAAATCTGATAAATAAAGCTTGCCAGTAAACTAATTCTACTGGGAAAAGATACAAATAGTGCCTAGATGGAAATAAGAATTTTGCATGTCTTTGGTACATTATTTGACCTAATACAGCTCAGAATTTAATTAGTCCTGCTAACTGCTCTCAGTGATCATTGCCAATGTCATGTTTCTAAACCATCTTGAAAAATGAGCTACATTTTTTTCTCCTTAAAGATAATACTTTACATTTCTCCTTATTGAAAGACATCTACTTCTCAACTTCTTCCAGCTGCCCCAAATAGATAGCAATCTCATTCGATCATCATACCTCTCAACTCTGTGTCATCCGCACATTTGATAAGTAGTCCATCAACTCCATTATGCAGCTAATAAATCCAAATGTTGAATGATACTGGGCAAAAGACAAATCTCTGCAGGCCCCACTGTTTACCCACTACCCAGATACAGAACCATTAGTGCGGATTCTTTTACTGCAATTAGCCAGCCAGTCCTAGGCACATTTTACTATAATGCCATGCAAACCACATTTTTAAAGTTTATAAATGAGAATATCATTGTCAAATGAAAAACAGAGTTGGAAGCCAGGTACAGAACCTATGGAAAGCTGTACAATAATAAAAAAAAGTGATGGATTTTGGCAATTGACATTTTCAAATTTCAAACGGAGAGGCAAGGGAGCAAGATGAGCCCGCTGCTCATGATATAATATAAACAACTGGATTGTTACAATTGTGACTGGATTGTTCTTGTGTCAATAGCACCATATTCACCCATAAAGATACTCTATTTCAAGCTGAGACTGTTAAGAGAGAAGTAGCAGCATAATACTGCCTTGCATTCCAAGGAAGGTCTTATTGAAGTGGCTTTCTTTGTCTTTCAGCTTCTGGGATACTCCTATGGCAGCAGCCTATTGCCAGGGCTGTGGAATTACTGTAGCTGTTATGCCAACAGGGAGACAAAATAGAGGGATCCATTTTTAATTTTTCCCACGATTTTGATATTACCGTAAGAGCCCTTCTGTGGGCAGTTCGCAAATCAAATAAGATCAATAAGCACCGGGGGACTTCCGGTTTTGTGCAGTAGTGACTGGTCGCGGGCTTACGGATTCTCCATACCCCCACGGCTAATTTTGCCCTGCCAGGGGACCCTAAATGGGTCTAAGTCAACCCAGAGAGGCAACAAAGAAAGAAGGGTGCTCCAGTGATTCTGGAATGGCGGGGGCCGTTCTGTTCGACTTGGGGAAAGCCTTCTAACCTGACAGGAGAAAGGCTGGCCATATTGCATCGACCAGCCCAAGCTACTAGCAACTGAAGTCCAAAAGCACTAACCAGAACAACTGTGAACAGCGTGCTTGAAACTGGGTGAGGAATTCGATCTTCTCTTTTCTATTTTACATTTAATTTCCTGTAAAAGATCCCCAAGAAGCAAAATACCTCCAAAAGGGAAGGAGAAGGATTTCTGCCCCATCCTTATACTAACGGAAGCGAAATAAATATAAAACCTGAAACTTAAAACTCAAATCTGGATAAATCTAAAATTGTTTGAATGGTTAAGACTCTCATTTTAAAGATAATTGTTCATTTTGGAAATTGAAAAACAAATAGTTGCTGGCACCTAGTGGCAGATGAAGACTATAATAGCTATGACTTTAATATAAGACTTGGCAAAATCTGGGAAAAGCTAATCTGTGTCTGTGACCTTCAAAGCTTTAACAACAAAGAACAGCTGTGACAAAAAAAAGACAATAATCTGGGCTTAAACAAAGAGAGAATTATAAATTTCAGGGAAAAATCTTTTTTGAACTATTTGGATTACAAATATCTATCTAATTGGGGGACTAAAGCTATTTGCAGAGAAAAGAAAGGAAGAGAAAAACTCAAATTCTTGGCTATTATGGATCAGAGACATGTAGAAAGAATATATCAAGAAAACATAAATATGTCACAGGAGGAGATATATAGTATACTGCAACTAATTCAAACAACAATGACTTTAAACCACAAAGAAATCCAAAACAACTTTGAAAATATAAATCAATCTATTTCCAAGTTAACTCTGCAACAAAAAAATTCCCAGAAAACAATAACAGAGAAGGAGCAGATAAAACAGATAAAAGGATATAGAATTGAGAATAGAGACTTAAAGATGGAACTTAACAAAACAAGGAAACATGATTTAATTCTAGTGGGAAAAAAATCACGAGAATTGGAAAAAAACAACTTATCCCTTAAGACTACAAAATAAATCTGAGGACAAAAAAACAGATTGGATAAAATGGAGTGTAGAGATGTCAGGAACATCGGAGAGAAAGGAAATGATAAGAGAAGTGGAGAGAAAGAAAAAGAAAAAGATTTTCAACAAACATGGAAAAGCAGAAGTCCCGTACAAAGAAACTTCTCCCGATTTACTTTTTATATCTACAGCAACATTTACAAACATATGGAAAAACCTTTTGATTTAGCAAAATACATTGATTAAGAAAGACACTGGGCAAAAGAAAAAGACTAAAGTGGAAACTAAGAAAATAGATGATGGGATTTACCAGAGAGAATACTTAAAAAAGAAACATTTGTTTGAATATGGTTAAAGAAATAGAAAAGTTTTGGAATATATATGTCACTCTAAGAGGGATGAATTCTCTAAATATAATATAGTATGCTTTTTTCCCTTTTCTGTTCTCTTTTTTGATATGAGTAATATAAAAAAGTTGAAATCATTTAGATAAAGGAAATATTTTAGATATTTAAATGTGATTGAATTTAAGAAAATTATAATGGATAAAAAAGTTTTGAATAAGAGTTAAAGGACTAGATGTATTAAATGGAATGTTTAAAGATTAAACATATTTTTAATTATGGTTAAAAAGAATAAGAAATTTAGGAAATAAATACATATTAGCTTAGGAGGGATATATATTTTAAGTAGTAGGTTATTTTTTATGCTTCTTTACTCTTGCTTTTCTTTATTTTTTTCTACTGTTTTATCTATTTCTTAAGAAATGTAAAAGTGTGAGGTGGTTCATATGGAAAAATAGAATTAAATTCTTAAATGTAATTAATTTTTGAGAAAATCTTAACCAGTAAGAATATCTAGAATTTGGTGGGAGAAACAAATTAAAATAAGGACTGTAACAGGATCTATGATAAGGCAACCAGAATGATTGGATAGAAAAGAAATATTATATTGATGTGATTATTATTTTTAAGACTATTGGGGAAAATATATATATTTAATTGTTATCTATCAAAACAATAAGAATTGTATTAACTCAATGTTTGCAAAAGCAGATATTTTGGGAAAAGAGGAAATCAACTAAAACTAATACATGGATTATGGATTATAGAAATCAATTGTTAGTGACTGTTTTACAAAGGTAACCCAGACAACACACTGTTCACCAATTATTAAGTGATTTATGTTTTTTAAAAAATCAATAAAATATATTACAAAAAAAGATCAATAAGCACCAAAAGCATCATGATTCTAAGAGAAAGCAAAATTTAATATAGCCTACAGCTGATCAGAAAAAAATAGATATTAGTCTGAAATAGCTTGTCAGAAAAAATGATTTGGGCAGACAGTCAGTTTTTGGGGAAGCTTATTTCACAGATTTATACAGCTTGTTTGTTTGTTTGTTTATTTGCCATCTTACCACAGGATAACTCTGGGCGGCTTACAGTCATAAGCTAAAGAACAACATTGCTTTTAGGTCTTCACCTCCCAAAGGGAGGGTAGCACTGCAGCCTCTTGAGTAGAACAGCCAGATCAGCCAGAGTCAAATTGGAGGAGATGGCCTTTATAGTTTCAGACTGATACATTGAGTTATACTTGGACACTACTCAAAGCCACTACAGAACTAGCAAAATAGATCCAATATTGCTGAACTTGTGTGTACCCATTGGCATATAGAGTGTTGCAGATAAAGGTAAAGGTTTTCCTATGCAGTCATGTCCGGCTCTAGTGCGTGGTGCTTATCTCCGTTTCTTGGCCAAGGGAGCCAGCATTGTCTGAAAACATTTCCCACAGTCTTATGGCCAACATGGCTATACTCCAAAGATGCATGAAACACTGTTAATTTCCCACTGAAGCGGTACCTATTAATCCAGGGCTTTTCAACCTTTTCACCCATTGTACCGCTTTTAGGATATGGCAATATCCGAGTACCACCAGTCGCCTAGCAAGGTGTCAAAAACTTGATGACCAAAAAAAAAAAAAAAGAAGGAAAAAAGTGATAAAGTACAGGTAGTCCTCGACTTACAACAGTTCGCTTAGTGATTGTTCGAAGTTACAATGGCACTGAAAAAAGTGCCCCCCCAAGCCACAGCCGAGCAAGACACCTGCCTGCCTGCCCGGTGGCGCTCTCATTCCTCTCCCCCGCTACCACTTTTCTAGGATGGTCGCGTACCATCTGCCAGGTGCCAATGTATCACAGGTGGTACCCGTACCACTGGTTGAAAAGCCCTGTATTAATCTACTCCCATTTGCATGCTTTCGAACTGCTAGGTGGGCAGGAACTGAGACAAGTAATAGGAGCTCACCCTATTGTGCAGCATTCCAATCTCAAACCCAGGCTGTCAGCTTTACAGATGCTGACAAGCTCAAGATCCTTAACCACTGAGAGTCTGCATTTTACATCCATTTCAGTACCTGGGTGATCTTCAAATGGTAGCCCTAGATATAAGTGATGAGGACTTGTAACTGCTGTAGAGTAACTTCCACTCCCCAAAGGGCTGTATCTATGCACCAACAAAACTGACTACAGTTTTGGTCACTGTTTCTACCTTCTGATCTAAGTGGAATTGCAAATCCAAGAGGACTTACAAACAGAATACACCAAAAATAGCAGAGTAGCCATAGAACCACCATATGGTTGCTGGGCAAATGTCAACTGCAAACTGATGAATGACCTTTCTCAGTTGCCTCATGTAAAGGTTCAGCTGTGTGGGAGAGATTACTGAGGCCTGCAGCAGGCCTGGGTTGATTGATTGATTGATTGATTGTTGATTGATTTTAAGCTGATATGCCACCAACTCTGTCAGGATGGCTTATAGCAGGATTAAAAGATTCATGGTATAACAAACATAACAACACTAAAACAAACATCCAAAGTAAGTCTAAAATAACACCAGCATTACAACCTTAAATTATCCACGGTAAGAATTTTAAAAACTCTAGTCTCATAAAACATTAAAACAATTATAATCCTCTTCAATAAATTTATCACACATAACAAAAGAAAAACCACACAATTAAGAATGAGCCAAGGAAGACAACATTAAACCACCCAAGGTCTTCTGGAACAATACAGTTTTTAATACTTTTGAATACAATAGATGTCATCTACTACAGCAGACATGTCAAACTGCCGGCCCGAGGGCCGGATGCATCATACTGAAACCGTGCCCACCCCATTGCCAGCAATGGGGGAAAAGTCGCGATACGTCGTGTGACATCACATGACATCACGAGTTTGACATGCCTGTACTAGAGAAGCTATTATTTCCATCCCATGCTTTCTGAACCTTGAATCAAGGGAACCAGATAATCAGCTGTTTCCAAGGTCTTTAGTAGCTGAAACCCCGTAACCTTCTATGAAATCTTCTCCAAGAAGGGAAGGTTTAACACTAGGCAGAAATGGTCTAACATGGTGGGGTTCTCACTTCACCTTGGCTGCCAGGAGGGACAGTTTTCAACCCATAAGTGGCAAGACTGAGGCGTCAAGAACCCTGTTCAGGTTCTCAAAATCCACATGACTTAGAATCCATGAAAAATCATCAGTTTTTGCAAATGTCACCTCCAGCTCTGAGGAAATACAAGTTAAATAGGAAAAAAAGATGCCAGCAATTTAATCTCTTTTTAAATTACATATATGATATAATACAGAATAAAGTAATCCTGTCCTGTCCTGTCTTGGGTGTTTGGCTAATAGTTCTCAGTGCACAACTGTTCTCCAGAAAAGGCAAATGCCAATTGTTTGTTATTTCTCCATGAGCTCTATATGCACAAAGGCATTAGATCTATGCAGATTCAAAGGCACACAGTGGTGCTTCAGAGCTTCCAGGGATGAACATTGAGTTTCTTTTCTTTTGTGGGATAATGCCATAGGTGTGGTGAACAGTATGTTCATATCTATTTCCTGAAGCATTCATAAAGCATCAGAACTTCAGTCTGAAAAGGAATCAGAAGAATTAGAAGGTGGCAAGGATAGTCATCTGAAAGAACCTGAAAAAGGGCAGCCATCATTACTGGTGATGTGTTGCAAGAGAAATATCAGAGAAGCCAGGCTGAAATGAGTTGTTAGATATGCTAATGATTGTCCAGCTTCAGAATACTGTTACAGTGGATTTAGTAACAGAGGCATCAGGAATAAAATATAGGGAGACACTGAAAAGACATAGATCTTTATCCAGTATGGTTGGGCTTTTACTTGTTTTGGTGCCATTGAGTCAGTCTTGACTGCTGATGATTACCTGGACAAATCCATGTAGTTTTCTTAGCAGGCTTTTGGAAGTGATTTGCCTTTACTTTCTTCCTAGGACTAAGACAGAGTAACTAATCCCAAATCATGCCTAAGTGGGATTCAAATTTACAGTCTTCTAATTTGGTGCCTTTCCCACTGCCCCAAACTGGCTGTAATCCCATAAAATATCTACTTAAAAAGGAATAATTGTATATTTTAATCCAGGGTTCCCCAACCCCTGGTCTGTGGACCGGCACCAGTCCATGGCATGCCAGCAACTGGGCCATGCAAATAAGTGAAGCCCCATTCACTGGATGCAGGCAGCACACAAAACAACACCCCCTCTGGCCCGTGGAAAAACTTTTCTCCGTGGAACTGGGCCCTGGTGCCCAAAAGGTTAGAGGCCTCTGTTTTAATCAGTTTTCCCATTCTAAATATGTATTTTTTAAAATAAACCCAGTTGACTTATTTCAGAAGCCTTCAGCTTTCTTTGACTTTTCAATTTGTATGTGGAGGGTTCCTTAACTGCAAGTAATGGCAAGGCTCCAGTAACGTTAACTGAATTACGGATGAAGCATTGTAGTGAAATAATATGTGAAATATTTCATTATATTTACTGATTAAATCTTATCAGAAAAATCTGCTTCCTACTCTGGATTTTCAATATATAGAGTATAATTCATTAACTAACACCCCTTCCTGATGCTCAGCCAAGATAGTAACATAAGGCAAAGATGTTAATTAACATTTCTTCACTTATTTCAATTACATCTTAATTGCCAGTTAGAACAACTTAGTAAAAGCAGGTTTTGCACACAGAGAATATGTAGAATTCCTGAGCCAAATTGTATTATTCTCTCTCTCTCTCCCTCTCCCTCTCTCTCTCCCTCTCCCTCTCTCTCTCTCTCTCTTCCATTCTGCCCAAAGTCTTCAGAGCAATTAAGGCTGGCAGCTCTTTATTTTAAAAAAAATAGCCTTCAGCTATAAACAAAGATACTTGTTGTCAAAGCATAAGCTGAAGGTTAAGCTTTTCGAATGGGGCAGTTCTGTCAGGAAGAGCTACACCTCTCGGCAAAAGGCTTCATATGGGACTCCATGTCTTTTTCTGCCCACAAAAGCCTTCCTTAAATCTTCCAGCACTATATTTAGCTGGTGACCTGAGAATACTGGAGATGCACTCCTGACCTTAGATTGTGAAGGATCTAGGCAACAATTTCAGAAAGGATGAACTCACAGGGTTAGAAGCAGCAGGCAGGTTTAATCCTAAAGTCACAAAAACTCCAAAATCAGGAGATTAAGACCATCAACAATTCCTGTAGCTGAACTTGAGAAAACTTGATTTTTCTAGGAATGAAGGGCTTTTTATCTATCTGCCCACTTCAGCTACTATCACTTTCAAATATGCCATCAGCCTAATCTAAAATATCACTCATGTGTGCCTATTCTTGGTCTTATAGAATGACTGATAAAAATCTTTTGCGCTTATTTCTATGTGTAGGTTTTTGAGCCTGAATTTATGCCACTTATGCTCATTAACCTGCGTGTTAAAATTTAGGAAGAATTGGCATTCGTCATTGTGCAGAACTGTTTATTATTATCTCTTGAATTCCCCCAGACACAAAAATTCTTTTTTCTCCACTTGTTCCACTCTTCTCCTTTATTTATCCCATATTATTATCAGATGGGTGGTTTCTAAATTTTATATATGAGTAAATATTTAATTTTTATCTTATATGAATATTTGAACCATTTTCCGGTAGAAAGTAAGGAACAAAAGTCCTTGAATTTGCCTCATATCTATCTAAATCTATGAACCCATTTTAAACAAATAAAAAATAGATGCATTGGTTGGTTGGGAGAATATTTTTTTGTCTCGCAAGATCCCTAATTTTGGGAGTATAGTGTCACTCTGGCATGTTCTGCTTCAAGCCACACATTTCTTGCTTGGATTAATGAAGCCAGGTTTTTTTTTTTAATCATTAATTAAGAGTCAGAGTGTCTGGTATATTTTTATGGAAATAAAACAGTGCATAATTAGGCAAGGTTTTGGTCAGTCTATGTGTGTCTCGTTGCCACAAAAACCTGTACGGGTGTACCTGCAGGAAAGTTAAGAAACTAGAAAATGTTTTAGTCTTTAGTTGCCTAAGCAAGTATTTCTGAGCGAAGCGAACAATGTGCTTCATGGTTTCAAATGACCATCAGCTTGGTTCAAGAGCAGACACTTCCCCTTCTGCTGCTCTGGGGGGGGGGCGGCATGCAATATTCTTCCAATAGCTAAAGTAATTTAATTTAGTGCTGGAGTCAGAAAAGAAGGTTAATACTTCAACGGTAGTACTCCCAGAAGCACGAAGCTGAAGACACCAGCCTGAAGATGACGAATGTGACTTCGTCGAAACGTCGCCAGGACACTTCCAATTTTACGCGGGAGAGAACCCGAATGACCAAAGACCTACATATATATGTATGTATGTATGTATGTATGTATGTATGTATGCATGTATGGTATGTATGTATGTATATATGTATCTATATGTATCTATATAACTATGTGGGAGGAAGTCTTCTGGGAAAATGGACAGAACTGCAGACAAAACCGAGCTGAGTTTTGTTTTTCCTTTCTTTAGTAAACTGAGTGAGAAACCATCAGTTTTAGATGAACTTAGGGAATCCTAATATATACTCATCTGCTCTTTTGGACATTATATGTGTTTATCAATGGGCTTTCTATCAGGGTGTCCCAGCAGGCACAATTTCTCAATCTCACCTGCTGCTGCTTCCATGTTCCAGGTCATCTCCTAACAGCCCTTTTCTAATACTGAGTCTTACATTCTTAATTGACATTCCCAGACTCAGATCAAAGTTTTGCCAGAGGACAATTGTGCACACAAAGGGTCAACCCTTGGCATGGAAAAGCAAATGTAATACATCTGTAGGCTTTGAATCGGCCTTCGCATTCATGTACTGTGATAAATCCAGTCTTGTTCCCAGCACTGGCTGTTGAAATTCCTTAAATTGTTAAAGATCTACTCTTAACCTCTGTAAGACTTTCTCCATTCCCTCTGAGAGAGACACCTGTTGGGTTGTTTAATCCTCAATAATATGTGTACTAAATAAAACTGGTTATCCAAATGACTGGCATAATCTTCCACGGTTTTCTCATAGCAGCCGCACCACAAATAAATGCCTTGCAAAGCAAGATACAAAAATTCTCCCTACCTGCTAGGCTCTTATTCAGACCACCGTAGAGCCTCTGTTGTGAAGTCTTGACAGAGCGAGTGCTTCCCAGGTGAGGATTAGAGCCCTGTGTGAGTTTTCTCAATCCTTTTTTTCACCCAAGAAATTTTCCAAGCCAATGCTTTCCAGCTGTTGCAAGTTTTGCTCTTGTGCCTTTTTTGATCTTGCCCAGCTGGGATACCAAGCTTCTAATCCATGTTACATCAGACATTTATTTCTGGCTGAGAAAGGGGGTGTGTCCATCCCAGAGCAGAACCTTTGGGAACTCAAATAGCAGCAAGTGCTGAGGCCAAGTGAAGCATGGAGGGGATAACCAGCTGTCCTTTTATACAACTGGTGCCACCTAGGTTTCATCTGCCCACAGGTTCTATAGCTTTCACAGTAAAGTGGGAGGTGCAGAAAGTATTAGGAAATCACCATGTTTCTCTCAACACTCTGAAAAGCTACAGGCTCACCAACAAAATGAACACCATTACATTCCTACCCTCAAATGCTTACATCGATTATAGTCAAGCATTTTCAGATAAAAGGGTGCAGCCACAGAAGCATGTATAAATGGCACAGAATGTACTTGGGCAGACAATGGCACAGAAAATCTGACTTGCCAATTTCCTAAGAAATACAGAACATTTTTCTTTGAAACTGCCTATTTTCTTTATGTATTTTCTTTAAAACAGAGATAATAAAGCACGTATTCTTTTTTGATCAGGTGATTTATAAACAAGTAATGAGCAGGTAGGAGCAGCTCAGAAAAGCATGGATCTGCCCTATTTTTGTCTTCCCAAGCCTCGACTCCTGCCTTCTGGATATGAATGTCTGAGAATTAATTTCATACAGAATTTTCTAAATTAAAGATGGCTCCAGGCTAGGCTTTGTGCCCCCCCTCCCCGTGTGTGTGTGTGTGTGTGTGTGTGTGTGTGTGTGTGTTTATGAGTGTGCAATTAGCTTCCATCATTCCTGACATCTTAAGGGAGATCAAAGTGAGACCATCTTCAATTTTTATTCCTTCTATATGTTCCCACTGCTTCTTCCATTCTTTTTTTTTTTTGGTTACCACATAAAATCTGCTTGGAAGAAAATTTATTTTGATTAGTCCGACTGGAAACTGTCCATCTGGGAAAAAAAAACAACAGACTTTGAAAAATGCATACAGTTTTATTCACTGCTTTGGAGCAGATTGCCAGCATATGTTTTTACACCCTTCTCTTTGGAGATAATAACTATGAGATTGCACCAAACACATTTGATTATTATTTTGTGCCAAAAGTGAATGTGGGAAAGAAAAACCTTCAGCTGTTGTGAAGGAAGCAGAGGCTTGCATAAGGATTAGAGATAAACGGAGAACTCGTCTTTGGGCTACGCTCTCTGCTATTCTCATCACATGTTTGAGCCCGGCAGATCTGTTCCCCATTCTCTTCATAAGATTGATGTGGCTTCCGATCCTTAATCAGAAGCATTTGTACTATGCACTGTTTAAGTTGGTGCAGAATTTCACAGTGAAAGCATTTAGTTATTTATTATCTAAGTGAAATTCTGTAGGCCAGGGTTTCTCAACCTTAGCAATGTTGAGATGTGTGGACTTCAACTCCCAGAATCCCTCAGAGAGTATGAAATTCCATACAACTCAAAATTACTAAAGTTGAGAAACTCAACTTTATTGGTTTCAGTTGCTGGAATTCCACAATTCATTATAAAGTGAGTGTACAGGCTAGTTTTATAGAACTTTCAAATGCCATTTGTCAATTGTGGGTCAATGTGTTATGTAAATACCACAATAGTGTCAGATATAAATTTTTTCCCAAGCTATTTTAAAATATCTATTAGGGATTGTTTTCAAATCCAGGTTAATTCCAGGGAAAAAAGAAAGAAAAAAATATATGAAAACCAGCTAGATTTCATTTGGGAGTCGGGTGGACCAGGGGTAGGGTCACTTTTCAAATTCCTGTGATAGTTCTATAATAAAAAATACATTAAAAAATACCCAAATTTTTCTGGGGATTAGATTGAATATTTTTCCAACGCCTCTTATTTCTGCCAAATAGTGAAAAGGAAATACGGAATATGCAAAGTATTTCAGACTGATTGATTGACAGCTCAAGCGCATCCCGAAGCCAATCCCATCTCTCCCGTTTTATCTAGGTCTTGTTCTATAATGGATGCATTCAGGCGTGCAGCTTGCTTTCGTTACTGCTGCTATTTGCATTGTATATTGCTTTCAGGAAGAGGTTTGGGGGCAGATTATAAACACCCACCACAAATATCAATTTAAAAAATACAAGCAAACAGCAACAGAAAAAAAACTCATCAGCAGAAACAATAGAATATAAAAATGATAGAAACAACCATAGCTGTCTGCTAAGAATGTAAAACAGAACAATAGGCTTGCAAGAGACCTTGGGGTCTTCTAGTCCAACCCCTTGCTCAACAGAAGAGCCTACATCATTCTGGACAAATGGCTGTCCTGTATCTTCTTGAAAACCTCCAGTGATGAAGCACCCACAAGTTCCAGAGGTAAGTGTTCCAGTGATTAATTGTTCTCACTGTCATTTCTCCTTAAGCTTAGGTTGGCTCTCTCTTTAATGATCTTGCACCTGTTACTTCTGGTCTTGCTCTCAGGTGCTTTGGTGAATAAATCGTTTAAGAAGACTGGTTTAAACATACATCTAATGTTCTGGCCTGTTTGACAAAAGTACATATGGCAGAGGGGTGCAGGCTGAAGCAGGAGACATTCTCCCAAGAGTTCTCACTCACTTCCTCCTGTGTTTCTCTACCTTGTGTGTAACCAGCCAGCTCATGCCAAACCTTTGTCTAAGGTGAGGTGAAGGTAAAGGCTTCCCTTGTCCAGTCATGTGTGATTCTGGGGAGTGGTCCTCATCTCTGTTTCTTAGCCAAGGGAGCCAGCATTATCTGAAAACTTTTCCGTGGTCATGTGGCCAGCATGACTATGTGCCAAGGTGCACAGAACGCTGTTACCTTCCCACCGAAGTGGTACCTATTTATCTACTCACATTTGCATGCTTTAGAACTGCTAGGTTGGCAGGAGCCAAGGATGGTACTTGGGTCTTAAACTGTCAACCTTCCGATTGATAAGCCTTCTTGTCCAAAAAAAGCAGCCCAAATGCCTCGTTAGAGGCAGAATGAAGGGTTTGCAGGGAACAGTGAGAGAGCTCTTTCTCTCACCACGTGGGCAGCCTGTTAGTTGGCCATGGGTTGAAGCAGAAGGGAGCAATCAATAAGAGCTGAGAGCAAGCGGTGACATTGGCAACAAGCCAATAGCACCCAGAAGTAGCCCATTGAGATCTCAAAAAGGATATAGCAGTAGGAGAAATGGCACTTGTCTTGCAGTACAAACAGGAGAAAATATGGCCACAAGATAATCTCCTGGATAGCAGAAACAGCAGAAAACCTGTCACACATTAATTTGGGATGGGCTCATTGACTAAATGCTAGAAGAATCTAGCTTTTATTTCTTGGTGTATATTAATTGTAATTGCCACATGCTAAATAAATAAAATAAATAAATTGTAATATCAGGGTTTTTTTTAGATAGGTGCATTGTTCTTTTAAAAAATCTGCTAAAGATGGATTTTAAAACTGTATTTTAAAAGAGCTCTACATTTGTGTCTAAAAAGACCTCACGTAATGCTAATTTCAATTTTCTGAAGCTTCAGCTAAAAATTACGTGGGCAGATGGGTGGAAGTTTGAAACAATCAAGTTTTTATGTTGAGCTCTACTTTACCTTAGTAAAAGCACATAATATCTAATGCTAATTATTATTTTTATTTCATTACAGGGAATGATGATATTATAGGAAGTATGCAGAGACAAAAAAGAAACATCCACGTTTCCATTTTATAGTTGTTTTAGTGCAAGAAAATAGCAAGTGTAATATAAATAGAGAAATATTATCCTATTTTATATATTATTTAGCTTACTTTCTCATGATGAGTGGTGATTGCACTGTCTTCTCCTTAAGTTCTCCTGTGCTAAAATAATTATTGCCCAGTTATTTTTTAAGCAAACTGAAGAGGGTTTTTGTGGTCTTGTTTGTTCTGTTGGAGGAAAGCAACATCTTAGAAAAATGTTGATGCATTTAGTTTGGCAACAAAAGTAATAAAAAATGGAGGTCCTCTTGTCACTGGTAGAGAAGAAGATGTTTAATTAGTGTGTTTTTTCTCATTTGTATTTCCTTTTCTATAATTAGGTCTCTTTCCTTTTTCCATTCCTTACAAATATGCAGCTATGGGTTATGTATTGCCTAGGGTAGATGCCTCATTACTGAAACCAGTACAGAGGAAATTATTTCTCAAAAGAGAAAGTACATATATAGACAATGCATACACACATTTAAAATTGTGATAATTTAAATAGAAGCTCAACACAACATATCCAAGGAGGGAAAAATCAGGCCAAGATGATCAGTATTTGTGCTCTGTTGTTGTTTAAAGGCTAATTGCAGTTGATGGGTGATTTTGAAGGTTCTGTTCTTTCCCCTGGTCTAGGCAATTCTTCAAAGCCTTCTTGATCTTGGAATGGGCAGCCTTTCAAGTGAGAATTTTTTCCAATAATGAGTGTCCTTTTCAAAGACAGGGTTGTCCTCTGTAAGGTTGAATCCAGGGAATCACAGTGATATCTATTGACATCTTCTTATACATTCTATTCATCTATAGTAGACAAAAGATGAATAGCCAGTTCTAAAAGATGACTATTAGACCCCACAGCTACAGATCCTGACTAAAATACCAGTTCTGGCATTGTTTGCCTACCCAACCTTTTAAAATGTGTGTGTGTGTGTGTGTGTGTGTAGATACAAAGTTATGCAAGATTGCAAGTAAACCTGATAGTAGAAATATCCAGATAGAGTAGAGTAGAGTAGAGTAGAGTAGAATAAGAGTTGGAAGGGACCTTATAGGTCATCTAGTCCAATCCCCTCCCCAAGCAGGAGTCCCTACACCATTTCTGACAGATGTCAGTCCAGTCTCTTCTTCAAAGCCTCCAGTGATGAAGCACCAACAACATCTGAAGGCAGTCTGTTCCATTGGTTGATTGTTCTCACTGTCAGAAAATTTCTCCTTATTTCTAGGTTGAATCTTTCCTTGATCAGTTTCCATCTGTTATTCCTTGTCTGGCCTTCGGGTGCTTTGGAAAAAGGTTGACCCCCTCCTCTCTGTGACAGCCCCTCAAATATTGGAACACTGCTATCATGTCTCCCCATGTCCTTCTCTTCACTAGACTAGCCATGCCCAGTTCCTGTAACCGTTCTTCATATGTTTTAGGCTCCAGTCCCTAATCATCTTTGTTGCTCTTCTCTGCACTTTTTCTAGAGTCTCAACATCTTTTTTATAGTGTGGAGACCAAAATTGGTTACAGTATTTTAGGTGTGGTTTAAAGAGCGGTATTAATACCTCACGTGATCTTGATTGAATCCCTCTGTTAATGCAATTTAGGATTGCATTGGCTTTTTTGGCTGCCGCCACACACTGTTGGCTCATATTTAATTGATTGTCCACTAAGACTCCAATATCCTTTTCACAGTTACTATTATTAAGCCAGGTTTCACCCAATCTGTATGTGTACTTTTGGTTTTTCTTGCCTAAGTGTAAGACTTTACTTTTCTCTACATTGAATTTCATTTTGTTAGATAGGGCCCAATGTTCAAGTCTATCAAGATCCACCTGGATCTTGAGCCTATCATAGGTGTTGGCTATTCCTTCCAGCTTAGTGTCATCAGCAAATTTGATAAGTTCCCTTTCTATTCCCTCATCTAGGTTGTTTATGAAGATATTGAATACTACTGGGCTTAGGACAGAACCTTGTGTGCAGTTTGTCAGCCAGTTAAGAATCTATCTGATGGTGTTGGAAATGTAAGCATAACTCAGGCACGTATTATCATGTTTGGTGGACATGTGACAAAGCAAAGGCTTAATGGAAAAAGATACATACTTGGTTAGAAAGGATATTGGGAGAACATGTGGTTTTAAACCTGAACTTTTCTTATTAGGTATAATGCCAGAAAAGATTAACAAACAAAGCCTATATTTGATTCTACACGTCACAACAGCAGCAAGAATAATATTCGCGCAATATTGGAAAAATGAAGGATTACCACCAGAGGAAGAAATAATCAAAAAAATATTGGAATGCGCAGAGATGGACAGATTAACCACGAGATTGAAAGATAAAGAAGAAACAGAATATTATCAAACTTGAGACTTATTTTATCGATGGCTAGAGGAAAGAATGAAGGATTAGGAACTGAATATATATTAGCATTTTTAAACCCAGACGGCATGTTGGTTGAAAAATTAATATATGTATGTAAGAGAAAATCAATAAAATCTTTATATAAAAAAAGAATCTATCTGATGGTGATGCTGTCTATCCCACTTTTTTAAAGCTTTCCAAGAAGTAGGTTGTGGTTTACTTTGCTGAATGCCTTGCTGAAGTCTAAGTATACTATGTCCACAGCGTTCCCCTGGTCTACTAATTTAGTTATTTGATCAAAGAATGAAATAAGATTGGTTTGGCATGATCTATTTTTAACAATCCTGTGCTGACTTCTAGTTATAATTTTCTTTGTTTCTAGTTGTTCGCAGATCTGTTTTTTATTATCTTTTCCAGTATCCTTTCAGGTATTGATGTAAGGCTGATTGGTCTGTAGTTTCCTGGATCTGTTTTATTCCTTTTTTGAAGATGGGAACCACATCAGCTCTTTTCCAATCTTCTGGTAGTTCCCCAGTGCTCCAGGATTTTTGAAAGACATGGTACAGTGGTTCTGAGATGACATGTGCCAGCTATTTCAGAATTCTGGGATGTAATTCATCAGGTCCCAGTGATTTATGTTTATCAAGATCAGACAGGTGTTCTCTTATCAATTTTTTTGGTTTATTTTAACTTTTATTTCTAGTCTGTCTTTTTCAGTGATGTTTTTGGTGGGTTCGGCTATAATTTCTTTTTGTGTGAAAAATCAATGTTTTGATAATGAAAGTTCAATCTTCTTATCTGATTTTAAGTGGGCTAGAAAATACAACACAACAACAATGCAATGCAATGTTTCACTTGCAGACTAAAATATTGGGGAATATTCAGAGTATTCTTATGTATTTCATATCCAAACTCAATCACCACCTCCATTAGAAGACCAGAAGTAAAGTTATTTATTCATTTAGAACTGCTACCCTTTTGTGCTCATTCTTTTTCATTGGAGTTTCAGAAGCTAGGATAAAACCTACTAATTGGCATTTTCAGCCCAGTTTGATTGATCTGAACTTAAACAATTCTCCCACACAGAATACTGTTGATGAATTGTACCTACCAATTCATGTCTCAGATAATAAAACTATTTGACTAATATTAAGCTTGGTAGATGCTACCCTCCATCCCCTTTCATCTGTCCCAGTGTATTTTCCCTGTATACAATTGTTGCATTGTGGTACTATGTGAATAAATATTGTGTGGTGTTCACTGTATTTATACCACTATCAAATGCCATTCCCTCAGTGTTGAAACTGTGGGCGAAATTGGAGATGTTTGAAAGATCACTTGTGTTTATGATGTTTGCACGAGCCAAATGCCTAGTGGGAAGCCATGTAAACCTGTTCAACTATTAAAATTAAATGTTTGTTGGTGATTCATTGCTCAGCTGTGTATGTGCATTGAAAATTAAGCAGCTTTGAACATAATACCTCATTATTTTTCCCTCTGGTCAGGGATGTCAAGGAAGTAAAAAAAAAGTCAAGATGGTGGCTACAGCAATCAAAGCATGGTCCTCTTTTTTTAATCTGCATCACCTCTGCCTGTGGTCAAAAAAGATGAATTGCAGGATAATCACAAATGTTCTGCTTTCTTTCTCCTATTATGTCAAGTGAGGTTGACAGAAAATCTTTTGAGAAATTGGCTGTATGAATTCAGGGATGCTGCCTCTAGACTAATTGTGCCACTGCTGGATTGGAACACACATAAAAAAACTATAATAGAAAAAATATATTGATGGAGAAATAGGTTGCAGATTGTGTTATGCCATGTGAGCCATATCATAGGACCCCCTGGCCCCTTCCCAGGCTTATGTGGCTCCTAGAATGGAAGACGTTCTATCAAGGGTTTACTTCTTCTTACAAATGAAGGGTATCAGCAAGTCCTAAAGCCCACTTCTTGAATATCTTTAATTACAAAGTTTGTTGTAATTATACTTTCCTTAATAGCCAAAGGCAATGATATAAACACATGATAAAAAAAGCAGTGTGGCTATCAGCTCTTTAAGGTAATCCAGGTCAGGAAATAGATTCTACAGTGATTACTGGAATTTTATAGCAATAGCAATAGCACTTAGATTTATATACCATTCCATAATGCTTTACAGCACTCTCTAAGAGGTTTACAATGTCAGCATATTGGCCCCAACAATCTGGGTCCTCATTTTAATCACCTGGGAAGGATGGAAGGCTGTGTCAACCTTGAGTCCTCAGGATCAAACTCTTGGCTGGGGGCAGAGTTAGCCTGCAATACTGCATTCTAACCACTGTGCCACCATGGCTCCTTTAGTTTGTTGTTGCAGGCTTTATTTACAGAATTTGGAAAGCCTGACAGAGATTTCCCCTCCTTCCCCATTTAAACCAAGGAGAATCCAGCTGAGGCAATCCTGAGTTTCTTTCTCACTCCTTCTCTCTTTCCAGAACTAAGCTGGTGTTTATGTAAGAATACCTGTAGAATACCTTCTTTAAGGCCATCTCCCTACATCTCTACATTGTACTGTACACACTCTACAGAGATTATCACTAGCCTCTGGATGGCATTGGAGTACAAGACTGGACTAGATGCATCTTCTGTCTGATCCATCAGGACTCTTCTATTCTTATGTGTACCATTATGATTTTACTGAGGGTTGGAAGATGGAAAGACACGAAGAAAACTCCTTAGTGAATAATTTTGATTCACTGCATTGAAAGGTCTCTGAACTGGACTTTATGTTTCAAACATAAACTAGTAAAGGGATGTACAGGAAGGAGGGTTTCCCCCCCCCCCCAGAAAAACACATGTAACCATTACAATGACACTTTGCACCTGATTTTTATTCCGTTTTTTTTTTCTGGTGATAGAAGAATTTGCTTTGGTACCAACTTTGGGATGGAAATGTTATTTATTCAAATAAATGAATTTAAGTATAAACATAAAACTTGCTTGTGTGGAATCGTCTTGTCATATATGGACAAAGTTCCTGTAATGGGTTCCTGTAACTGCTTTGATTTCTTCCTTTCTTGCTTTTCTTGCCTTCAAATCAATTTCGACTCCTGGCAATGGCCGAGAGAAGTCCGTGCTATTTTATTGACAGGATGTTTCAGAAGTGGTTTGCCATTGCCTCCTTCCTAGGGCTGAGAGACAGTAACTAGTCACCCAACTGTGCCTAAGGCAGGACTCAAGCTCCTGATCTCTCAGTTTCTAACCTGGTGTCTTACCACTACATCAGATTGGCTGTCTTATTTAGGATTGAGTGTCTGACCTGCAAATCCCCAGATGATGCCTAGACGGCAGCAAAGCAACGTAGAAACTTCTAATTCAGCACTAATCCTGATTTTTGCAGTCCATATATGTATTACTATCTTATTACTATCCCTGGCTTCCAGATGTTTAGTTGAATGACTGCCATTTAAAAAGTTTCATTCTTACCTTTCCTACATGGTTTCTATGAGTATGTGAGCAAACCCACAAAGACCCCAACTGGACATAACAAAGGTGGGTGTATTTCAGCATAACAAAGAGTTGAATTCCAAAATAATGCATGACTGATAACCAGGCTATATGGGCTAATGTCTGATTTATTTTGGAGCTTTTATATAGCTGTATGGCATGGTGAGGACGCAAACAGTATCAGGTGAAGGGATACAGCAAGCCGTACATGTTCTCAGTGATACATTCAGAAATAAGATGACTCACAAGTAAAAAAAAAGATGTAAATTGCCCTCAAGGCTCCTACATGCATTATTGTCAATATTTGTAGTACAATTTCACATTGTCCCCTTGCACTAAGTCAGTGGTTCTCAACCTTTTTAATGCCGCGACCCCCAACCGGTTGTAAGTTGAGGACTAAACCGGTCGTAAGTCGAGGACTAAACCGGTTGTAAGTCGAGGACTACCCAACCGGTCGTAAGTCGAGGACTTTCCCTGCCCGGGAGCGCCGCGCATGCGTGGTTCCGCCCCCTGCGCCGGCCAAGGCGTAGCTGGCAAGCGGCAGAGACGGAGCAGGCCGACCACCAGCTGGCTCAGCCCAAGGGAGGTAAGGCACCCGCTGGAAAAGGGAAAAAAAATGGCGGACAGCCTTGCTTGGCGACCCCCGTGAAATGGTCGATCGACCCCAAATGGGGTCGCGACCCATAGGTTGAGAACCGCTGCACTAAGTCCTTTGGTTTTCAAAGGGTCTTACTCCCAGCAAAGTATATACAAGTATATACATACCACAATTGGGACTGGCAACTTGGCCATTAGGCTAAGTGGACAGCAAGTGGAACTGCAACTATGGTTTACAGTCTTACTTTCACTTTCTTTTGCTTTTACAGATCTGCAAAGGTCATCAGTGCAAGGACTGATCATAAAGTTACTTTTTCAGCACTGTCATACTTGCGAACGGTGGCTAAACGAGACAGTTGCTAACCGAGGACTACCTATACAGAATTACAGCCTTAGTTAACTTACATTTTCCCAACTGCTCATTTCTTCTGTGATTCTGAGGAATGTAGCAGATCAGCGTGTTAGCGTAAGGATATAAATGCCTCCATCCTTTAGTACATTGTTTTGTGGAATATAACCCCGGAAATGAACTGTGGCATGAACTGAAACTTGCACCTTTGCTGTATAGACAGATCTAAATCAAGAAACAATTTTGTTCATGAAAACACAGCAGTGAATCCTGCCCTAGGGAATTTCTAACAGCAAAAACTGAGTTCAGGTAGGTGCAAGTAGGTATGGCCTTTCCTTTAGTCACAGGGCAATGGTGGATGAATATTGCAGAATGGAATCTTATATACCTATATGGGGGGGGGAGGCTTCTCAGATAATATGCAAATAGGATTGCACTATAAGTTAGCAGGGAAGAGAACATACAAATACTCAATGTGCCCTTAACTTGCTTTGTAACGTAGGGATATATTTGTAATGTGGGATATATTTCTGTGAAATAAGGCGTGTCTGATAAATGAGCTGGTCCCATAATAGAAAATAACCAAAGGGGTAAAGGTATCATAATATACTATCAAACTGCATCCATTAACAAGTTAGAAGTAATTATGGATGTGCATTCTGTTGCAGATTCATCGAGCAGAAGTCTGAGTTGCTATTTACACACAGAATCTGAAGACACGGAGAAAAATTTCACACTGTCAATATTTAGAACCCTCATGGCTGCCTTTTCCCCAATCCCTCACTTAAGGAAAAATGGGGCTTTAATCCTGGAACAAAATAGGAAGATCGAATTCTTGAGGCTAGTTTCATGATTTTCCTTTCCTGGACCAAGCTTGGCTTTTTCCTTCCATAAGCTCTGCACGGCAGCAGCGATTTCATAGGTCAGGGAGAAAAACTGCCTTTATAAGTTCTCGATATCTCCTCTGAACACCTTGTCTTACTCTTACTCTCACACTTGACATGCAGCATTTCCTTCATCTTACTAACCAAGATCTTCCCAAATGACTGAGATAGAGCCTTCTCTCTGCCACAAGAGGTATGTAAACAAAGCTCAACTGTTTTGCTTTTATGCTTTGCATTCTCAGTGGCAGATTTATTTTCCTTTTGCTCTTAGGACAAAACCTTGCAATTGGCACCACAAAGCCCTAGAGGGTGCCATTGGCCTTTTTTCTTGTCATCTTCTCTCCCCCCCCCCCTTTCTGTTTCTCTAAAGGACATGTTGGCTGATCTCCTAATGCTATCTGAGGATGACACCTTGATGTTCCACGTGCTCCCTGCCTTCTGCATGAAATAGATCACTTTGGCTCGACCATCACAGCAGTGTCCTGGTGGCAGGGTTCAGTGTGCGGTTCTCTCCTCTCTCCCTTGCCATTTCTCAGGAGAAAGTGCAGCAGCAGCAAAGTAAAAGAAACAAGCACTGACTATTTTGTAGCGCTGGGTGTTTTTGCATCTTTCTTTGAATTCTTCCACTCTACTTAGTCAAGGGTCTTGACTAAGCAGCACAATGGGTCTTTCCAGCAACAGGAGAACCTATATTTTGCTCTGTGACCAATGCATCTTCCGACAGTAATCTAAAAGATGGTTAGGAAGAAGTCTAGATGTGAGTTGGCTGGCTGCTTCTACTATGGATTGAGAAGAGTAAGGGCACTAGGACTGAATGACTTATATAAGTCTTCCATGCAAAAATGTCCCCTTGATATGTGCACATAGGAACCACAGGCTGGCCAAGCCCGTGATTATTTACAAAAACCTTCCTCAACCGTGTCCCTTTTAACATGAGGTGGCTGGGAATTGAAAGAGTTGAGGTCCAACACGTCAGAAGCCAATATGCTGGGGAAGAACCTCTAGAACTTCAGTCTGGTCTCTTTTACAGCCTGACCTGGAGATGCCAGGACTGAATTTACTGTAAGCCAAGCATTTCTACTCTATCGATAATTCCTTCTCTTACATATTCATATTCTATATTTCTGAAAATGCCTGGTATAGCAATCCCATTTTTTTCTGCTTCTTTTACTCTGTATATCATATAAACCTGAGGGCCTTGAGTTTCAGAACACTTCAATAGCATGGCTAGGTCCAGTGTCCCACTTCTCCTCATCCCTAAAAGGAAAACGTCAAAATGTTTCTGTGGAGACGTTATACTGCTAAAGCAGATGTAATATAAGGGCTATTTGGTAAGCTTGGCTAAGTTTATGCTGGTATGTTTCCAAGGTACCCACAGCCTGGAGCCTCCTCCATCTGATCTCCTACATAAGCTATGTATGATCAGAAGAAAACAAAGATGGGGGTGGCCCCGATTATTCATTTCTGGCTCAGTTTGAATTAATACCAAATAAATGTTCTCGTCTTTAAAGGTTACAGGATAAAAATAGAGGGCAACTGCTGAATCAAGGACAAGCAGGGAAACACCTGATACGATCTAATCCATGCCAAGGCCCGCTGATGTATTAGCTAGATGACACCGTATCACCCAGCAGAGAAGAAAGAGAGAAAATGGGCAAGACATAGAGGGCCAGAACTGAGAGGGGAGGGGGAACCTTTTGCACACAGAACTCACTTTACTCACATTGCCTGGACCCCAGACCCCAGAACACATCGCCTGGAATTCTTGTAGTTAACTCCATCTGAGACTATGGACACAAATACTGCAGGCCAACTCCTATGACTGGAGAGGGCAGGATAAGCATGGGACAATCAGGCGGTAAAATCTACCTGAATTATTCTCTTCTCTGCCTTTTCTCTTGGCTTGTCCAAATTATTTTGCTCAATGGGAAGAGATCTATTTCCCCAGTTACCCTGCGCCAGTCAGCTACTTCCATCTACACAAGGATGGATGCTTTTACTCTGCAGGATTATGGCAAGGCGCAGCACAGAATAAATTATTGTGCACTTGAACTGGGCTCGCACATCACACAACCACAAGACACTGCTTTGTGGCTTAAAGTAATGAAGAAAGCCAGTTATAGAGATCAATTGTAACTCTGAAACAGAAATGTGCATGTATATGCATGTCCTACACTTCAAGAAGTCCTTCATTCTGGATGCCAAACAATAAAGGCAATGATGATATGAGGTGTGTTTTTCTTTGCTGCTCAGCAGAGGTAGATCAGAAGTTTCCTAGGGTCATACAGAGGGTGTAAATAGATAAGTGCTATTACCAGAACTATGCCTTGTAGATGTTGCTACGAGGCACAGTAGTGGGGGATAAGGCAAAGAGGAAATTTGGAAGGGAATTTAGCCTACTGGGTTTGTCTACTATTTACTCTGATAGGCAGACCTTCTTGGTAGATTGCAAGGAGAGGGGCCTGAGCTAGTTGATCCATATAGAATCATCCACTTGACTGGCTTATATATCTTGGTACCTTTGTATGTTTTAGATAATGGCTCCTCACTTTTCCTTTCCTAGTGTGGAATGTTATTCTGAATGAAAATCTATCCCACCTGGTTAGGGATACAACTTCAGCCTTTGTGCCCTGGCCTGTATGTCTAGGGTCTGAGATAGATACAGGTGAAAATCCAAGTGTCCCATGAAGTTTCTGATAGGTGGCTGTGTTAGGGAACAGCTCTGTTGAGCTTCCCTACTCTTGGATATAACTAACTTTGCTGGTATATTGCTCCTTACTCTTGTAGAGGTGGGGCTCTCTTCTCCATCCGCTGTTTTCCAATCCTTATGCAAGAAGCACCTGGAGGCGGCTTCCTCCAGGTGCTGAAGGAAAGGTTGGCAGAAGGGGCATTATTTTGGGCTTACTAACCAAAAAATGTTGTGAATCTCCTGCCCAGAGGGACATCTTGGATACCATTGCCTCCCAGATATCTGGTAAACTACAAAGCAATGGAAGAGGTTGGAAGACCTCTCTCCTAGTGACTGGCAATACCAGAAGTATTGTTCACTGGGCACTGAGTCCCTGAAATCATGGCAAGAGTTTTGAGGTCATTTGGGTACATTCTGGGAACAGGCCTCCATTGCTGCATGTTAACTGGAAACCCATGTGCATCCTTACTGTCACAATCCCAGACTGGCTGGCTTTGGTGGCATTTCCAGAAAACTCGGAAGTGCCTACATTTCATATTCCTATGTGGTATCTTGTAATGAGTACTTGTGTTGTAGCTTGAATCGGTCTTTCATCCTCTTGTGATTCAGCTCCAATAGTCCAGAGAACAAAAAGGCCTTAAAAACATTCTTCTTTCACTTCATTTGGTTTACAATATATAAAGTCAAGCTTTGTATTTGGAGGAAAAGTATGCTATGCAGGTGAAGTATCAAACATAACTTGTTGATTTCTTCTGCTTCCCTCAGGATGGTGGAGTGGAAGCCAACTGATGATTAGCTCTCTCAAAGTAGAGCTAAAACAATGGCAGTTGCTGCATGGAAGTGAAATATGGACTTAAGGTTGGTTTTTCTCTCCTACTGTAACCCTCATTGAGAGTACACCAAGTTCTGTCATGAGCTCTGTGTCCCTTGGTGGGATATTTCTCAAAGGGAATGAAAGCAATCAGATGCTTCTTAATCTCCCCACAAGCAAGGCAATCATTGTGTCTCCAGTCCAACTGAGAAAGGGAAAGCAAAATCTGGGAAAGTCAAGCATGTTCCCCAAGAGAGAGGGAGGAGGAAGCTAACAAAGATCCTGTGGAAATGGATGTCCTGCAGGAATAGAAGCTGAAACACACTTATTCTTTGTGTGAGAAATGTTTCTCGTAAATAGGCCTATTTTCTTCTTCAAAGTCCCCAAGAAGTGGCAAGCTTGGAGAGAAGGTGTTATGCATCTTTGCAGATGAACTTCCTCCGCCTAAGACTTAATTAGGTTGGCAGGATTATGCATGTGTGGACCTGCATAAATTTTGTGGCAACAGTTTTCACAACTTTTTTTCCCCCGATTCACATCTCTTGGCCCATGTTTAAGAGGTACAGGATGCTTCCGATGGGAGGCTACCCCGTTTCAGCCTCAGACTGCCATTCCAGCCTCGTGGACAAATATTGAAGCTGCGGATGCTAGGTGACTTGACCCCAGAGCAATCAGAGTCCACGGATGCCTCTGAATTGGTGGGGGACATGGAAGTGGAGCGCTTCACCGGGGAACATGTTGTCATCATGGGAGACATCAGGGGGCTTTGGAAAGTGGGAGAACAAGCATCTCGGTTTTTGGGGCTGGTATATGATATCCCACTGGTGTTTGCTGGCAACGTGAAGACCTTGTGGCTATCCACGAATGTGGGTTTTTGAAGTGGCCCTGGATTCTTGTGTGATTCAGAATGCGTGCCCATTATACTTGAGCCATTATGGTTTGTTGATACAATGAACTGGGACGCTCCAGTTCTAGCAGGCAGTGTGAAGCATTTGTTTCCATTCATCCTCCCTGCTTTTGGTGACTGTAGTGGGCTTGGAGATTTGATGCCTAGAAACCTGGGGCTGTTGTTTGATGATGCACTAGCCTGGGGTGGAGCAGCTGAGACGGGGAGGGAGGCACGTCTGTAGCCATCCATTCCTGTCAGCTTAGGTGATTGAAGTGGGCTTGGAGAATGATTACCCCTGTTCATAGAACTTCCACCAGTGGATGACACATTGGGGCAAGTGACAGGGGGTGTGAAGGGCCTGAAGTTTTCTACTCCAGTGAGTTTGGGAGAAGAGCTCTTTCTCCGGGCAGCATTTATGATATTTCTTGCCAACAGCACCTGCATCTGTCGGCTGGACTTTTGGTCAATCTCCTGTCGAAATGGGGACAGAGACCTTTCGCTCCAGGATGGAGACATGGGAGGAGGTGGAGTCATAACATGGGCTGCTCGAAAGACTTCAACAAGTCCATCCTCAGATTCTGGAGTTTGGGCTGGGCTCATCCAGCCCTCTATGCTGCTGGACTGTCGCCTTATCAGCTGTGGGGTCCATGTCGGGGAGGCAGGCAGGGATGCTTTTCTTTCCTGCAACAGGAAGAGGAATAATTTTTAGCATTCTGTTCCTCTAGACCCTTCAGATTGTGCTTACCTGCAGAAGGCAATGTCTGGCTGGGCACCGTAAGAGGAATCAAGGTTCAGAGAACAGCTTGCTCCCTGCATTTCTTTTCTAGCTATATCCATTCCTCCTCAGATGACTTTGGGTGATCTCCTTATAGTTCCCTTACTCCATGAGTTCAGTATGAAAATATCCTGGTACCACTCTAAGGGCGCTTTTTATCTGGGAATTGTACAACTGGAAAAGATTTGAAAAGACAACATGGAGAGAAGGACTTCCAACTTCCTGCTGGCTTCCCCATTGACTTTGCTTGTGGGAAGCTGGCAGGGAAGGTTGTGAATAGTGATTTTGTGACAGCAGGATTGTGCAAAGGCCCTATGTACAACACCTGGTAGTAGCTGCCACTTGTTCAGTGCTGTCATAAGTTCAGACATGATTTAATGTGAGTGGTCATTAAACAAGGACCACTTGTATTTTATTTTAGTTATTAAATTTTTATCCTGCCCCATCTGCCCTATAAGGTGACTCCGGGTGGTAGTGCTTTGGAGGGGAGTGAGGGGATGCAGGATAGGGATCACAGCAATGGGGACAGCTAATTTCATGCTGATTTAGTTTTCTGCCAGTCCAAGAGTGGATGATGTTCAACATAGGAGCCCCTCCTCTCTTTCTACACGTTTCCTCTCACTTGTCCTTTCTCCCTTATATTTGTACACCTTTCACACACATCTAGAGGGTCTGCAGGCAGGAAAATCTCTTAACTTTGATCAGAGGAACTCATGGGAAATAAAGCCTCTACACTGGAATCCAGCTAAAAAGAGCCCCATTAAGATTTATGGAAGCTTTAGAAAGCTTAATGGGTAGGGACAATGGTAGCAATAGGACATAGGAGTCGTTGTGGCAAGATTTTTCTGCAAGAAAGACCACCTTAGCCCTTCCTCAAGAACTGCCACTTGCCCTCCTTCCCTCTGGGAAACAATGTCTCTACTGGAACAAGATTTTAAGAGTTTCCATGGGCACCAGCACAAAGCCACAAAAAAGTTCATCTCCATTCCAAACTGATCCCTTATCCAGTTAAAAAGTACAGTTTCCTGATAGAATTTGTAAGAGGTGTTTGGTGAACAGGCAAAGCTCTATCCTGAATTCAAATCTGGGATTCCTTGCATAAAATTAAATAGAAAACCATTGCCACTCAATTTATTGATATGGGAACTAACAGAAGGCAGGGATAGTGTTCATTTACTGAAGGAGCTAGGAGTCCCCCGGTGTTGTTGGGCTTGTAGGAACATCTGAGATGTTGAAAAAATGTTATAGGCAGATTTCCTAAGGGCTGCTCTGTTGGCATTGCCAGTCACAATGTGGTTGTCCTGGGGGACATATATTTCAAAAGTTTCGGTTTATCAGCAATCCACTTGTCACTAGCTGTACTATCTCTTCTGCAGGATGGTCCCTTTTTCTCCATGCATTTTTGCTCTTTTCTCGGGATGAATGGGCACAGTTCCAAAGACAGATCTGGGCTGAAATTATCACAATTTTATTTTCTATGACAGCTCGTGAGACCCTTAGTCTCTTTAGAAATAAAGAAGGTGTGGGATCAAACTGCATTGAAGCATGTTGACCCTCCACTATTTTAAAAAATAAAAAATAACAATGCAGAAAATCAGCAGGTAAGGGAGATACCTATAGTATCACTGGTGCTCTCAGATGTTGTTCTTTAGGGCATAAAGTAAAACTACTTTTGGAATTTAACCTGTCAATCCGAGTTTCAGGGTTTTTCTGGGATTTTTTTGCCTTTAAGTCAGACTTGTCTGCTGGCCATTGCCTGGACAAGTCCCTACAGTTTTCTTGGCAATGTTTTTCAGAAGAGCTTTGCTATTGCCTTTGAGTGAGAAAGACTAGCCCATGATCACCCAGCTGGCATTGTGCCTAAACCAAAACTAGAACTCACAATTCCCCAGTGTCTAGTCCAGTGTCTTGAAGTGCTACACCAAATTGACTCCGTTCTGCAAGAACAAAGCTAAATCGCTAAATAGCTACATGTAACATGGCTATGAAAACAAGAGGGCCTGTGCAAAAAATTGAACATAGAGAGCAGATGGAAGCAAGGAAATGAAACAGAAGAACCTCTGCAAAACACAGAATAATAGAAAAATCCAGGAGGTTCCATTCATTGCTTGAAATTCCTGAGAAAAGTGAGATTCCTCTATCCACAAAACAAGGTGCTAAGCTAAGGGATAGCAGAATGTAAAAGGGGAAAGGAATCCCAAAAACTGACATGGAAAGCATGCTTCACTCATTCCTACGCTATGGTTTTCTAGTATTATTTCCTTCCTTTACAGTACCTTTCAACTCACGTTTTAGGACACATAAGAAAAAAAACCCACGTCAACACAGGAATACATCCTGATGGTTTTCCTGACTTACATGTTTCATTGATTTCCTGCCTTTCTCCCAAATGTGTATCTCATTGCTGAAATAAGCTTCATAATAAAGACCTTAATGCATGTATTAATGGGAGGGCTTAGCGTAACAGTATTTTAGAGAAAGGATGGAAAGCTGCCAGAAACAGCAGTAATTGAGATCCATTGGTGCATCCAAGCACAGGGGTCTGCAGCTACCATAAAGAAGAAGAAAAATGTGCAGTACAGCACAACACAAATCCCACTGCTGCGTAGTTGCAACCCAATTTCTGACAAAATGACTAGAAGTCTTAGTATCTACATTTGAAATGCTGCATTTTTTAATCACTCTTTCACCCCCACTGGCTGCATCCAGGTTAACATTAATGGAAGTGCTTCATGTTATCATTCGGTTAGAGATGTTAAGCCAAGAGCCAGAAGGCATGTTGCTGCAGACATTAATGCACAAAGGTAACCATTCACATACAACTTGTCTGAAAATAATTTCTCCAGCTGTATTTTTATTGGAATCCTGAAGTTGAAATTATTTCAGATGAACTGAGGTTTCTCAGTTTGTATGACTAGGTGAACAATTTGGATTGCCTGGGGAATGAATATCTCTTGCATTAAATTAATTCCTTCCTTCCTTCCTTCCTTCCTTCCTTCCTTCCTTCCTTCCTTCCTTCCTTCCTTCTCTCATTCAGCTGTCCAAATTTTGCAGCATCCCTCCTGCTCTTCATAGCTCTCAAATGGCTTCTTGTTAGTGGGAATGCTGACATGGAGATATCAATGGCTTGTTAATTCTTTTGTGCCATGGATTACTGAACTTTAGTTCACTATTTGTACACCCACCCACACATACAGACATGCACACAAACACACCCCTGAATTACTGTATACCAGAAAATAAGCATTAGGGGTGAATGCTGTTTCCCTTGCTTCCAGCATCGTATTATCTAGGAAGCAGGCCTCTTCTCTGCCTATCTCTCAACTGCTGTTGCAAGTTTCAGGCGAGGAGAAGAAATTCAGTCCTTTGTTAAATGGAACATCCAGATAGGAAGCACCTGCCTCACTGAAAACAGGCCTCTGTCAGTTTTCAGCAAAATATTTTGTGTATTTTCAATGTTCAGTATTAAGTGAAATTCCTAAGCATTGATTAAACATGTAATATCACCCCATTAAAATAGATCTTTCTACAGGATGCCTTTGACAGTAATTAAAACCACAGTGAACTATGCTATCTAAGGACTATGGGAGTTGTAGTTTAAAACACATGTGGAGGGCTCCCAGTTGAAGAAGACATCCATGTTGTTCTCAGCAGTACTAGTGATATATATTTTGTGTGCAGTTTTTAAGGCATACCTTGAACTCTATAATGAAAAAAACCAAATGTTGACCAAATTTGATACTATACAGGTAGACTATTAGAAACCCGTGTCTGTGCCTGAGACCCAAGAACAACTATGATGTGATATTTGACACAATGGGTACACTTTGAGTGGATCTATAACAGTTCTTCATAAAATAGCTTTCTATACTCAGACTTTAACCTTAATTATACTTAATACTATCCTTAACCTTCCTGTTTATTATGCTTGAAGGCTATACACAAGAACTTGCACTTTGTTCATTTATATTAATGAATGTAGCCTTATAAAATATATCAGTTAAAGGATATTTGAGACTCTGTGACCCTTTGGGTTTTGCTGAACTGCAACTCCCAGAAGCCAGTAAGTGTAATGAAATATGTTGGATGATCTTGGGGGACTAGGGGAAGAGAAGCTGTCTAGGAAACAATCAGGAGAGGCCCAAACCTCCAGTGGATTAATGGTCATAGGAAGGAAGGACCTGCATTCTTTGTTCAGGAAGTTAAAAGTGGTGGCGGCAAGTTTGTACCTTCAGACTTGCAAGGTTCTGTTAATGCAGCCTTATAACAAAGTAGATTTATTTCTTCTACTCGTGTTTCCTGTGAGGTTTACCTGAGAGAGCTGATAGTAGTTCAGCAATATTTGCATTCTCCATCCAGTCTGTGATTTTATATATGCTCTAACTCCTCAATTGCCCTTCCATCTTTCTCTGACTCTTGATTCAAAATCTGTCCCTCTTTTCTTCCTTGAAGATGTTTTGCTGACTGAAGCAAAGAATAACTGGTGCCCATTTCTCCCCTGCTAAAGCCAACACTTGAAGAATGCTTCAGCTGGATGGGCTTCCTCTGCATCTGTCTCTCTCTACTTTCTCTTCCACGACTTGCCTAATTGTAAGCAATTTACCCTGCTGCATCCCTCTCCTTAGTCTTTCATGGTTCCCTCCTTCCCTTGCTGCCTCTTTTGAAGGCAACAGCACTGGTAGGGTTATTGAACCTGGCTTTCCTAAGCTTAGGCACCCTCAAGATGTGGACTTCAACCCACATAATTTTCAACAGTGGCCAGGCTGGCTGGGAATTGGGGAAATTGTCAATACATCTGGGCTGAGACTGAAACCGAAACTGTCAAAGTGAGCCAAAGCACTTGAGTTTCCCAAACATTACTCTTAGACCTGTGTTTCACAATTTCAGCAGCTTTGCAATGCAAGTAGGCTAGCTGGGGAATTCTGTAAATTAAATCCCATACCTATTGAAGCTGCTGAGGTTGGGAAACATTGCTCTAGGCCTATCTTCATGGGTTGAACTGTACCTTCCACATTCCTAGATACTGTGGCCAAAATCTGTAAGGCACAAGCTTGAGGAAAACTACTGGACTTTATGGCCTGGGGAAGATGGGAACGACAGTCCAAAATTTTGGGAGGATTCATAATTGGTATTCAGTCATATTCTAGGCAACTGTCCTACATTCCCTAGATAACTTTTCTCAATTCAACCTTTGTTCCACTACTTAAGTCAATAAGGTCATGAAGAAGATTAAACAAAAAAAAACTTCTTGGGTAAAGTGTTCATTTTAGAACTTTGCCAAGTTTGTTTTCTTTTGGTAGAGAGCTTTCATCCAACTTCTTTAAATTTCAGTGAAGTGGGGAATACCACAAGTTTAATGCCCTCTCATTTTGAAATCTTCTTTAGCTGTGGTGGAAAAACTTCCTTTTCTTTTTCCTTTCCTTTCCTTTCCTTTCTTTTCCTTTCCCCTTTCCTTTCCTTTCTATCAAAGAAATGTCAAGTCATCTAAGTTCTATTCTCCTGGGATCTGTTTGACCCATCTCTTCTTTGACTTTCAGATTTAAAGAAGAGAAAGTGCAGTTGCCAAGTTTCAGGCTTTCTTAGTCCTTTGATACTATTTCTCTAATATATGGTATATCAATGCTATTCATGTATAGATGGCTCTATCAGCTTGCCCTGCATTAGTGCTTTACCAAGGCAGATGTTTTTATTGGATTAATGAAGAAAAGGGAGAAAACCTCTTGCTGCTCCTTGATTAGCCAGCAGGTATATGGGATTCAGTCGGGAATCTTTGCAGGAGAGGGTTGAAAAGGTCAAGACAGCAGCCATACCCACACAATCACATCCCGACCCTTTTTATGTGTACATTGTGATACACATAAAAAGGACCAGGGCTGCAATAGCAATAGCACTTAGACTTATATACCGCTTCACAGTGCTTTACAGCCCTCTCTAAGTGGTTTACAGAGTCAGCTTATTGCCCCCCAACAATCTGGGTCCTCATTTTACAGATCTCGGAAGGATGGAAGGCTGAGTCAACCTTGAGCCAGTGAGACTCGAACTGCCAAACTGCTGGCAGCTGGGAGTCAGCAGAAGTAGCCTGCAGTACTGCATTCTAACCACTGCACCACCTCAACTCAGCAATCATATGGTCATGGCTGTATTTTGACTTATTTAACCTCCTTTTGCCCACCCCCTTGTAGACCCCCCCCCAGGGCTCAGCATAGCTATTTAAATAATATATCAGAACTGAAAGAAGCCATTGTCCTGCAACACCTAGCTATTCCACAGCCCTTTCCGCAGTAATTCTCCTTCTACCTTTGGAACTATTCCAACTCTGAACACATAGCATGGAAGAGAACAGAAAATGCACTCAATAATATTAGTTTCACATTTGGTATTGCCAACCAGTAGAGGCTTTGTATCTGATAAGACCCTTCCTTCATTGATCTTGCTTGCTTTACAGGCAGTCCTCAGCTTACAACCACAACTGAGCCTCAAATTTCCATTGCTAAGCCAGACAATCGTTAAGTGACTTTTACCCCGTTTTACAACCTTTCTTGTTGCTGTTGTTAAGTGAATCATTGCAGTTGTTAAGTGCATCTGGCTTCCCCATTGACTTTACCTGTCAGAAGCTCACGAAAGGTGATCACCTGACCCCGGGACACTGCAACCATCATAAATACATGACAGTTACCAAGCGTCTGAATTTTGATCACATTTGATCTTGGAGATGCCGTAATGTTTGTAAGTGAGAAAACTTCCCATAAGTCACTTTTTCGGTGCTCTTGTAACTTCAGACAGTCACTAAACGAATGGTGCTAAGTCGAGGACTACCTGTATTAGGCTTCTGCTAGAATTTGTCAAGCAGGAGAAAGCGGGAAAGAAGAAAAGTCAGAGACAGAGAATGAACTAGACTGGGAACCTCTGTAGAAGAAAGAGAGCCAGTGTGGCAGTGGGGCTAAGGTCTTGGACCAGGTTCTCGTCTACCTTCAGCCACAAAAGTGTGATTTTGGGCAGGTCTTCTTTCTTCACTCCAACCTACCTCACAGGACTGAAGTTATGGAGCAAAAAGGGAGGAAGGAACACAGCATATGTTGCTTTTGTGCTCCTGACCAAAACGCAGGATAGGAATGTAAGACCAGCTAGTGTTACTGAGTGTTTTGTGTCTAAGCCTTGCAGTTTGCAACTTAATAAATCATGGGAGGAGGCCGATGGCAGAAATGAATTCTCAGTGCTGGATTTGCTTAGAGACAGCTCACTCTGCAGGGTAACCCACCACCTGTTCTGTAGAGTCAGCCTGAAGGTCAGTCTGCAGTCAGCTTACTTTAAAGATGACCTTTTTTAATTGCAAACAAATGTATAAACGAAGCCTCACTCCATATAACTGCATAGAAATTTGAAGTTGTATATCCTAAAGAAAAGTTGCCCCACTTCGAAAAGATTGCAGGAGCTCATGTATTGCCTTTGGACCTGTTGCACTGGTCTACAGACCTGGTCTGAAGATTTCCCACTGTGAGGAAAATGAAGGAAGGGCTGTGATGGTGGCTGGAATTAATATTAGTTCCTTACTTAACACAAGGGATCTCTTACTTCTAAATACCAGAGGCTTCACTTGATCACGTTGTTCTGTGGTCTATGTATCATCTCAGTGATACTTTTAGTCCCAAATATGCAATATTCAATTCAAATCCATAAAAAAGATTAACATGGATGTTAAATAAGAGATTAAGTGTGGAAATGTGAAAATCTTTTTATTTGCCTTCTGTTTCAATCTTTTTCAGGGAACAGCATGATGTTCCTTTTTTCCCTTCACTCCACAACAGGAAGGAAAACCAATCCTAATGACCAGAAAAACATGTCAGCATTGAAACCCCTTCCCCCCCAAAAGACCTTAGCATTATCAAGAAATACTGTAGCATTGGGACAGTATAGAAGAAATACTGTACCACAGAGACTATATTTTACACATCCCTGATTTCGGTTAATAGTCACTGGTGCTGAAAAAGGTTCATCTGTGAGATAATTGCACTGTAAGTGGATTCTGCCAGTATAAAATGTTTAAAATCAATTTATGAAACCTCACTGTAGTTCCCAGAGTCTAAATCATGGTACTTGGCTACATGTATCTCAGCGGTTTAACTGGTTTGAGGCCCTTTGGGTCAGTGATAACAATCTCTGTGTTCTCCTAAATCCCAGTATAAGGAGGATAGAATTGTCATAATATTACTTATTGTAAGCTAATTGCAGAACATCTGCCGCTATTCTCTGATGGCGGAAAAAGGATTTGGGGTGCATGTGAGGAGGGCAGTGTGTGACTTTTGAAGTTTGCAAGCTGGCTTAGTCCACCAAGCACTTCTGTCTATTAAAAGTTGTTATTAAATTAGATGTATATTAGGATGCTAAGAAATTAGGATGAAGTATGTGTTCTGAATTACGTTTATGATACATGTATTCACCCAAAGGTATTCAGTTTCCTGCCATCTAAGAGAGACAATAAAATTAGAGAGGAGAAATAAATGAAACACAATGATAGCAGAGACAGGAACAGGCATCAGCTAGAATTGTCTTTTGGCATCAGCAAAGAACAGAGAAGGTGAGCATGTCATATCGGAGGGTCTGGATGCAGAGAAGACAGAGAAGAAACACCTTTCAGAGCAAAGAAGCCAAAAAAAAAAGAAGGTAAGGCAGAGAAGAAGCCAGAGATTGGATGTTCATAGAGTTTCTGGGCATGAGAAAAAAGAAAACACTTCTGCTTCAGTCAAGCTTCAGCTAATAATCTTCTAGGACTCAATACCTATGCTTTGACTATTTTTACATTTTTTTTTGTGGGCTAAATTCACACACTGCTGAACACTCTTTGGAACTTGTATAGCACAAATCCAATCGCACAAGTTCTGGCTTAGCCGAGATACGCTGGCATTAGGCTAAACTGGTTTTTCAAAAAAAAAAAGCCTGCTCAGTTTTGTTAGTGGAAAATGTAACTTAGCCTATTATGGTTTGAGAGGTGGCACTTTTATGCAAGATGTATTTGCACTCACAACCCATTAAGCTGTCTTCATTTTGCTTTTTGTTCTTTCTTTGTACACCACCAATCAGAAGCTAATGACGATGTAGGTCTTTTGCCTGAACCCTTGCACACTCTTTAAAATCTATTATTTATAGTAAAAAGAAGGTTTCCACACCTGAGGCTCAATCCCTGCATTCTTGGTGGAGTAAGATGGTCTTGGAGCTTGGAATACTCCTTTAGCTCTTGGAGACAAAATTTTAGAAGAGTAATCGAAAGATCCTTCTGGTGATGTTTCAGCATTTGCTCTGATCTTCTGTAATGGAAACACATTTCCAGGTAACGGAGCAAAGAGGGCAGGCAATGTTCTGCTTGGGCTGGACTGGGCAGGTGGTTTCAACAGAGGAGAAGGTACCAAGGATGAAGTAAAGGAAGAAGCCTGTGTCACATAACCCCCTTCAGGGACTACAGATCTCATGGGCTCTCTGACTGGGGAACGAACGAAAAAGGAAGAGTGAAGTTGGTAAGGTTGTTGCTTGGAGATCCCCAACTCTTTTTTGGAGAGCTCACTTTCTGTCAAATTGCTGTTGTAGAAAGATGCAGGAGGACGTTTTGGAGATCTTGATGGACTTCTGAGTGCTGGTTGGAATGCCATAGGGGAGAGATGAGTTTCTGAAGTATACTTCCAGGATGGAGGAAGAGACATAGTAGGTGAAGGTGATCTTGCTATATCTGGATGTGATGGGGCTTCAATGATGTACTTCTGCATTCTTGATTGCCTCTTGGCAAACAGTTCTGCCCCCTTTCCTTTCGCCTCTGAAAGGCTTTGGTTAGAGCTTATTTTAGGTTTAGGCTGTATTTTTGGTGATCTTAAACATGAAGACCATTCTGGTGGAGGATCTCCAAGGGACTGGGTGGGTACATCTAATGATCTGCCTTCAGTTAGAAAGTTAGAGGCGTCTGCACCCAATGCAAATGATTCATCTTCAGGAAATGCTCCTCCTTGTCCTTTCTGCTTCTTTCTATTGTCTGCTGTCTGTACTAAATTCAAAAGATCTGGATTAGGACCCATTTTTGGCTTCTCAACAAAGGTGAACATGGACTTCTTAGCTGTTCTGCGGGCTGCAGATTCCTCTAGAATGCCTGTTTTATCTGGAGATGGTGCTTTGTTCTCTCTGAATTGAGGTCCTGGGCTGCTGTCTTTAGACCTAGCTTCAGATGGAACCAGGATTTTCTGTTCTTGACTAGGATACAGTGCTGAGTAAGCAGGAGGTGACCTGACCCTAGTAACCGGAGGAGGGCTGGAAAATGTTTCTGCATAGGTGGGTGGTGGAAGAATCTCCACCTCTGGGCTCTTCTCTGCTGGTGAGAGGATTTTAGTTAGCGACTGAGTGCCAAAAGGTCTTGCAGTTCGGTTCTTCACTGGTTGTGGCTTAGACAGAGTCAGGCGCACTTCACAGTACTGCCTATGATTTTGTGTGCTGGTTTCATTAGAACATACATCAGTGGCTTTTTCAGTGTCAGCAGTGGGAAAAATGTTCTCATTTTCAGTGACCAACTCATCCTGTTCCATGCAGGGCAACTCTCCATTTTCCTTTCTGTCAATGATTGGTTCACTTGGTGTCTTGTTGAGGACAATATTATTCTCCCTGTCAATAACAGCTGCGTACAGATCTTTGTCAGGGATGTTGTTGTTTTTCTCACTACCTATGGGTAGATATGGTTCTTTATCGAGAATATTATTTTCCTCATCCATATGCAGAAGATACAGTTCTTTTTCAAGAATGGCATCTTTTTTCTCAATGTTAGGGGTAGCCTCATCCTCAGTCTTAGCTGGGATGTTTTCTATATTGCCCATAATTGATCCTTGCTCAACCATAGGCACTTTTCCAAACTCAGTGAGAGGTTCATGTATTCCATTGGTTGAAGCTGTCCCTGTATTCTCTTTGAGGTATACACTGAGAGGGATCTGCTGAAATTCTTCCTCTGGAATATCTGTAGAGGATGTTGGGTTTGTTGAATAAAGAATTGTCTCACTCTTTTCCTTATTCCACAGAAGGCCCTGAGCGTTATCTAGAGGATGTTCCACACCCAAATCCTCCTCATATCTTTCCATGGTGACTTTTTGCCCCCAGCGTCCAAAATTATTGACGCAGACTGAAGCGTTCAGCTCCTGGTTTTGTTTCGGAGTCTGCTTCAGAGGCGATTCCTCCCCATGGCTCAGAGTGCAAGGGTGAGTGATAGCTTTGAGGTTGTTCTCCGCAGCTACTCGATCTGGGTTGGTTGGCTTTGGGGCTCCTAAGGTGAATGCATTCACTCGCTGCTTACGTCTGTGAAACAACAGGACCCCTTTGGAATTGGAACTTGGTGGATTTGTCAGCTGAGCAACAATCCTTTGGCTCCTTGCTTTTGCTTCCTTCAGCTCTGTTTCAGACAAGCTTGCACTCCTGGAGAAATCTGGGGAAGAAGAAGCACACAGAGTACAAAGTTATACATGGATATGGAATCCCAGAAGTGCATACCGACACACTTTCCATCTATTTTTAAAAGAAAAAAAAGTCTAATGGGATTAATTCTGTAGTTCCTCCTATTTGTGTGCTGCACTAGACTTATTTGTAATTCATTCAAGACACTGAACCATCTAAGAAGTCAGAAAACATACCAATGAAATCAGTAGCCAAGAGAACTTATGTTGAGATGCTGAACCAGAAAAACACAGGTTTAAATCCTATCCCTGCCAGGGTTTGCATATTACGCTGTAACAACTCACTGGTGCTGATGCTACCTTATCATATATGAATTACCTAATTAGCAGCAAAGCTATCCAGAAGTATTGTTTTGTATCCTTCAAAAACCAACCAGTTACAAGCAAACTGGTAGTGTCCTCATGCACTGTCTTTAAAGGTCCTTCTAGATAGATTCAGGTCCAGATTTCCCCAAATTTGCACCCTTGTGGGCCGCAGGATTTGTAATAGGTGGTTATAATTCCAACACATCTGGAGTGTATTAATCCAGAAAGGTAATTTTAACTCCGCTGAAGATGTAACCTAGCCTGGTAACAAAATGTTCAGAAACCAATCACAAGCTTGGAGAACGAACCTTCACCTTCATCCTATACCCGGGCTACAGATATTCAGCACTATTACAAAGGTAATTTTAATTCAAGAGGAATTAAAGGGACCTTTAATTGAAAAAGAAAGCAGAGATAGTTTGATTCAGAAGCCTGGTTTCCGTGGTCAACCAGAATTTAATGTGGAGTTTTGTCTATCAAGAAGTATGAAGGAAATTAAATCACCCTCAATTTTGTTAACAAGCTTTAGATAGTTTTCCCATGATCTGTGTCTTATTCCAACAGTAGGTTGTTTTATTTCCTATTGTTTATGGTGTTTACTATTTCAGAGAAATGGACTGAGTAAATAGATATACTTGAAGTTAGGTCTTCTATAAATTTAATAAAAACTGATCATATGAACATTTATCTCTTACACCTCCTATCTAAATATCAATTTATATTTTAGCGTGGTATATTATATACTGAAAGCTTTTACAAATCATAAGGATAATCTAAATACAAATGCACCGTATCTCTCTGCTCAGTTTATTATATAAGAACTAATACTGAATGGGCAACTGCAAAATTCTCTTTATCTACAGACTTGGACTGGAGAGTCCTTCAAATAATGGAGCGAAATAGTCACCCTAATACCGATGTAGTAATCCTTCCTCAAACAGGTGCTGGGCGTACATATTTCATGGCTTTGGATGGCAAAGCCTTCTTGACTAGAGGTAAAGGAAGTTGATGCTCAATACAAACAGAGGTCACCTAGTTGAAGGGAACTGATGTAGGTTGGAAAGAAAATAATATTGCTCTCCTCCACCACCCTTTTAGTAAACAAATGCCAAACTATTACTAAAAATAGGGCCAATAGAAATAAAAATGTTGATCAAATAGTTGGGCATACCCCTATCCTTGGGTGAAGATGTGAATGGCTAACAACAGGAAGCAACAGGGTAGATAAGCAATGAGAAAACAATTAGCAATAACAGTAAAAGGGGGGGCAAGTTCTCTTTTCTCCTCCTTCCCATTTTCACAGGGATCAACTTAAAAACAGGGTATGGCACATGTTTCACAGGTTCCTGAAATATTTCATGACATAAATCCTATAAACTGTAATTAGAACAATTATATAGACATATTTTGTGTGACCTGAATAAATTGCCTGAAATAAATTACCTAAAATAAAACCAAAGTACAATAGTCTTCCTCACTGATGGCTTTTATCATAATCAAAGCAAATTGACAGCAGAATGGAGCTGAGATGTGAATCTATATCAGTGTTTTTCAGCCTCAGCAATTTTAAGATGTGTGATCTTGAACTGTCAGAATTCCCCAGCCAGCCCGCTGATCTACATCCATCACATCCCTACAGATGGTAAATTATACTGAACTGGAAGAATTTGCCACCTGTACGGCACCTTTTCAATTTGTCACCTGTACGGCACCTAATTTCATTTTCTACAACAATTTACGTGGGCTTTAGTGCTCCTACTCTAATGGAATGTGTATGCGGTTGCTGTTAAAGGTTTTATAACACATCGCTTTTAGAATAGAAAAATAAAATCTTTCTACTCTTTTCTATACAAGACCTGTTTTTGCAAACCCAATACAGAGAAATGTCACAAGAGGAGGTTGCAGCTTTCTTTGTAGGAAGTTTTGCTTTGCAATTGTAAATGACTGCATGCAAAAGGAATTTATTGAAAGACTTCAAAGTTTCAAGTTGCAGTTCATTGGATTTCAAACACCCTGTACAAACACGCTCTAAGCAGGAAGTTGGCCAGCTCTAAACTGTCTCACAGAACTCCCTCTGCAGAGGGCAAAAGAAGTACAAAGTGCCTGGTTATCATAAAAAATAGGAAAATAAACCATTGCCTCTACGTTGCTAGAGGCTCACTTTTAATATAACCGATGCACGGTGCCGATCTAATAATTTTGCTTGAATTTAACACAAGATGGCAGCGCCTGAAAACAAATCTGTAAATATTGGGGCCTTTTGATGTGCTTTCCTACACACTGATTGAAAACCAATTAGTCAAGCCACTTTCTAGAATAGAGCCTACTTAGCATCTCATAAAACCGTGATGCTTAGGCCATTTGCCTGCCTCCCCCATAAGCCACCCTAGGGGAAATGGGAAGTTGACAAGCTTTTCAAAAGATCTGTCCATGGGTCATGGCAAAAGTTGCTATTAACAAAGGATGTGAAAGGACACTGAATGCATTTTCTGTGGGTGAGCCATTTCCTATGAGCCATTTTCCTAAAATGGCCATGATTTAGCACCTCTGGCAAGAGGAAATATCAAAAACAAGGAGTGGTTACAAAAACCTTACCACCAAACTGCTGACATTCTTGCTGGGGAAGATGGTTTCCCAAGCATATAGTTCTCTAAGTTCCTCGTTCTGATCTCAGTTTCTCAAATGGATCAGGACCAGATCACCTCTTATTGAAGTTGTTTTTAAAAATCATTATTAAGGATCCAATGAAGGTTCCTTGTACAAATCAAAAGGAAGCATGTTCAGTTACTCTTAACTATTCACCGTAATTAGGAAACCCATGTAACAACCTGCCTTCAGCAACGATACTTAATTAAATGATTCTGGTTGTGGTTATGATAGTCCTAAACCTGAAGACTTAATAACAAGCCTTCTTAGCCAAACGATACTCCAACCTTTTTTCCCCATGCCTCCATGAATATGAGTACATCTTATGTTCAGTTTTCTACTTGGACATACTAGAACAATAAGATGAAAGAACCCAACTAAGAAACCATGAAAGATGATTTTAAAAAATCAGTCACAAAAGATGATAAAAAGGAGAAAAGAACTACAGAGGTGAGGAAGTAGGTGTGGTAGCAGAAGTAGGGTGAATAAAGAGGAACCCAAAGGCCAGTGAAGAAAAGGAAGCAGAGAAGGATCTTGGGAAGAAATTCAGGTGAGTATCAAATCCCAGCTAATTATTGTTACTGTTATAAATCATTGACAGCCTGCTGACACCTTTCCTTCTTGTTCTGTACTGCAAAATAACCAGCAGCTGCAGAGCAAACAAGGAGGAGAGTGTTAGAAGTCAAAACAATTCATCATCATTATTATCATCATCATCATCTATTATACTACTGTAGAAAGGGCTGGGTTCTACTAAGTTTCCTTACTGAGGAAAAGCTCCTCTTTTTCCAAAATTAGAGCTCCAAAAACTGAAAGTGGTTGCCAAGTCCATTATGTTCAGCCTTGGAAATATTTCTGGTCCTTCCTCAAACCTTTCTGTGGCATCCCACACTCTCACTTTGGCCAGGCAAGGTGCTTCTTTCATAGGGAAAATAAATGTGCAGCTATTGAATGCAAAACAGAACAGAATTCCCAGGTGTTCATTCAGAATTCAATGTTTTTCATATGGACAGCTTGTTCTATTTGCTGTAAAAGACCAACTTTCCTGAAAATATATTTTATTAAATGTCTGTGGAGATTCTCAATAATTCAGGTGAAGGAACTCCAATTGCCTTTTGAAAAGCACCTTTAGGATATATTTTAGTAATAAGAACATTCTTCCAAAAATGCTGTTGAGTTGGATTAATAATGTCTGTCTGTCTGTCTGTCTGTCTGTCTGTCTGTCTGTCTGTCTGTCTGTCTGTCTGTCTATCTATCTATCTATCTATCTATCTATCTATCTATCTATCTATCTATCTATCTATCTATCTATCTATCTATCTATCTATCTATCTATCTATCTATCTATCCATCCATCCATCCATCCATCCATCCTATTGGCTAAATAGCCCGAAGATATTCTTTCAACGTGTAAGAAAATAAGCAGGACTTATCTGTACACACCAAGGATATGTATACATTTTCTCACTACTCTTATTATAGTTTATTTATGTAAATTAGAGGTGCTCGTTATGTGTGTAGGGGTTGTAGTGTGGTGGGGGAACAAAAAACAACAATCATGCAGTTTGACCTGAGGCCATAATAATTGTGAGACATGTATCACTAGGAAGCATCACTGTTTCTACAAATATTAAAATAAGAATGTAAAATTAAGGATTTTAGATGCTGCTGAACTATATTTCCCATCAGAATTATTGCTCTGAAGAATGCTCAGTTAAAAGACTAAGTATTAGTTCTATTAAATCTGAGAATTCTTCCCAATCTCTGCAGGAGGGAAAATATTTATCTGGACTAGAAGATTAAGACAGGAGGTTTAATCCCTTCTTTTCTAACCATGTACTGAAAGCTGGGGTCTTTTGAGCTTATGGTCTTCTTCCCAACCATATTCCTTATAAATGCATTTGACTGATCTGTGAGCAGCAGACTTGTTTATTAAAGTGCTATGTCAGTCTCTGCATATTCTTAACATGGATATCTGTAAATAAACACAAACGCTCAGCAATATTTTATGTTCTAATCATCTCTTCCTAGAATATCACCTCTCTGCTAAGTGACACATGCCAATTTTGTATGCATCTTAAAGCATTCTCTACTTTAAATGGTGAAAACAATTTGAAATACAACAGAATATGGCCCTGTGTTCTTAGAGAGTGTTTGGTGTGGTAATTAAGGCATCAGACTAGAAAGTGGGAAACCGTGAATTTTAGTGTCATCTTAGGCATGAAGCCAATCACTCTTTCCCAGTCCTAAGGAGGAGGAAAGTGGTAAACCACATTCAAAAACTGCAGGGACTTGTCCAGACAGTCACCAAAAGTCAACACTGACTCAAAAGAACCACAATAATAATTAAAAAAAAAAGAAATAATTGTGTTCTTGCATAGCAAACACATGCAGGACAGTGACAGTGTCATTTTGGCTTTGGCTTAGGTAACCAAACACATTATCTTCAAACTCCTGTAAGAAATACAAGAAAAATGGATTGCTTTAGAATGAACATAGGGAATCCCAAACTTCATGCAGCAGCATAGAATTACAAAGGAAACGGTTGACTCCTAACAACAAGGCAGAAATAATATGGACAGTGTTGATTGATTGACTGATTTTATAAACAATTTTTCCAGCTAAATTGGGATTAAATGTTTGTGGCATTTCATGTATTATTGGATTCCAACTAATACCCCTCCTAATTAGCATGGTTAATGATCAGATATGACGGGAGGGTCCAGCAACATCTGGGGAGCCACTGTATTTTTGTGATGAACATTAAACGCTTCTTGCCATGAGCAAATCTGAACGGTAGGAGTGGCCCCTCCTGCCCCCAAAAGGATGGGGGCATTCAGCAAAGCCCAAGTATATGACAAAGCAAAAGATGAAAATCAACCAAGATTAAAGAGATTTTCTCTATTATATTTTGTTATTTCTTACTTGCTATTCTTATCATTTACCTACTTCATATATGTTCATATCACACAGCCTGAAGCCTGAGGATGCTTCAATACTGAAAGGCAACAATTAAGTTGCAGGTCAGTTGCACAAACTGATGCCATGACCTCCATCTAAGCCTCAGCTTCTGGGGTAGAGGAAATGTGGGTCAAGGATACAAATTTCAAGTTGCATTTTCCATCCTGAAGGAGTATCTCCTTGCTTTTCAGGTGCTTAAACTAGTAATTGCTTCTATAGCTTCTGGCATGATTTTGATTTTTGAGATCTTGTTATTCTGATAGTAGGTTGGCTTTAGATTCAATTTCAGTTGCCTGTGCATGAAATTAAAAACAAAAAGAACAGGCTAAAAGTATGTTGAGATGTAAGGTGTTAGTTACCCAGCAACCATGAAAAGAATATATATATATATATATATATATGAGTTAAATATGTGTGTGGGTGAATTTGGCCTTTGCATTTCTTTTCCTAGAGTCTTTTATCTATCTCTATCTCTATCATCTCTATCTTTATCATCATCTAACTAGAGCAAAATGCAAAAAGGCCAGGTTTTAGGGGGAATATACACAAATCACAAAGGAACAATTGTGCAACTCCAGATTTAAAACGCCCTCCAATCACTGCATAAAAATAATCAATACTGTGAAAAAATAAAGTTACTAAAGCAATCTAACTGCCTTTTTCCTGCCAAAGACACTGCCCTTAACCCAATACTACAGAGTATTCATGGATGTCATTAAACTACATTCCAGAAAATAAAATCTTTTTCCAGTCAATAAAGTACAATGATCCATATTATAACCATTCAGTATTAAAAGGTTGTCAGACTCTATGTTTCCCCTCCCCTTATCTTAAACTATTTTCTTACCTATCCCTCACATTAATTAAAATGATGATCCTGATGCTTCCACTATCAAGCTTGAATGTCACACTTCTATAAATTAGTACAGCCAGATTCCCAGTTTAAAATTTAAAACACTCGGTTTTCTTATGTTAGTCCTGAAATTGGCCGACTCCTTTGTGACTGTTTTTAACAGCCTTTCTCTCAACAAGTGAGCTTACTGAAAGATAAGCCCTCAAAGAGGAATAAGAAATAAAGGTACAATAGAAGATTTCTAGTCTAAAATCAGGATTACACAGAATTATTCTCCATCTCTTGAAATTCCAATGCAACTAGTTGCCAGATTATATTTGCTGAAGGCAATTGACTTTTTTTAAAGCATTGTGAGTACATAGCCTTGGACAAGCCATTCCCTATGAATCATTTACAAGCTAATAACCACATTATAGCCAAAGTAATGTTAAAACAATATAAAATATCTTTATAGCAGCAGTAAGAACAAAATCTCCAACACTGAGGCCCAAACCATGTAGTTAAACATTCACGCTCAGAAAGGAAGAAGACAGATACCCCAAAGGCTGCTAACCAACCCAGATGTTACTTCTGTTTGCAACACTCAGAAATATTAGGTCACCTACAAAGGCCTGCCCTGACTTGTACTTTATTGTGGATCTTCATTCCCTGACAACACCAAACTTCCCCCTTGGTTGTCCAACATTATCTCCATCTTGCCCACAGCTCCTGAATATCACACCTTTGGAATTATTACAACTTTATAATAATTATGTCCTGGAACACGAGGACTATTTCCCCTCTTAAACCAATAGTGAAGGTACACCATATCTTCAAGGTGTACAAAATCTAGTGCATTTTGTCATCCATTATCTCAGAAGTGGGATAATGACATCTTTTATGAGTGAGACACATTCTCCCCTCTAGCCACTAGCCAATCTCAGCCACAGCCTTCCCCCCACTTCCTCCCTTTGTTTCTTTTGTTGCTGTTCATTCTCTACATCATGACCACAAGGACAATAGCAGATCGCCCCCCTCCCCCTCCTCCACTTTCTTCTGGAGTTTGCCCACATTCATGTTCATTGCATCAATGACACTGTCAACCTATTCTCCAAAGCACCTGAAGGTAGGACAAGAAGCAATGGATGGAAACTAATCAAAGAGAAAAGCAACCTAGAACTAAGGAGAAATTTTCTGATAGTTAGAACAATTAATCAGTGGAACGACCTGCCTCCAGAAGTTGTGAATGCTCCAACACTGGAAGTTTTTAAGAAGAGACTGGATGACCATTTGTCTGAAATGGTATAGCGCAGGGGTCACCAACCCCCAGTCCGTGGACCGGTACCGGGCCGCTGCATACCAGCAACCAGTCCACACAAACAAGCAAAGCCTCATCCGTGGGATGCAGGCAGCACACAAAACCATGCACTCTCCAGTCCGTGGAAAAACCTTTCTCCATGGAACTCTGGTATAGGGTTTCCTGCCTGAGCAGGGGGTTGGACTAGAAGACCTCCAAGGTCCCTTCCAACTCTATTATTATTATTATTATTATTATTATTATTATTATTATTATTATTATTATTATTATTGTTGTTGTTGTTGTTGTTGTTGTTGTTGTTGTTGTTGTTGTTGTTGTTGTTATTGAATAGATTAGCACAATTCCATATTTTCAGTATTCTGGAATGGTGTCCCTGTGGTTCTTTAGGCACTTCTATAGGCAAAAACAATAACTGCCATTTTTGCAGCAACCAGAAAATGCAAGTGATGTTTTTGTTGTTCAGTTACCAGTTTCCATATACTGGTCAGTTTTAACCACTTCTTCCCCAGCTTCTGGTATTTTCATATGCTTGCTCAGATACTAGTCAGTTTTGGCTATCCCTCTCTAGAGGAACTAGTAAATTGCACAATCGTAGCAGCTTCTCTGTCTACCTCTCTCTGGAGTTCTTTCTACCTGGAATCTTCCCATTTGTTTCAATTTATTTTCACATGTGAGATGCCCACAGGGGGCGTAGGAGGAGGGAATGAAAACTCAATCTGGAAAAGTCCATTAAAGTCAAACCTGCTTCATTTCTCTTGTAGTGAACATCCATGGGTGGGATATTCTCCCCACTGGCTGGAGATATGCTGACGGAAGACAGAAGCAGCAAAGGCAGAGGAGAAATAAGAGACCTAGTCTGCACTCACTTCTTTAAGTTGCGTGCACAGCTCTGGAGACTTAATACAGTTCCTTCAGTGGGAAAGTTCCTTGCAAGAGAAGAGCACTCCAGCTGAACCAAATCATTTTGTTTGATATGAGGACAAATGGTTTTTGTTATGTTTTAGGAGGGAGAGATACAATACTGGGGGGGGGAGTGTGTACACATCCATTGTCACTGTCTTTCCCCCTGCAGAGAGGAGAGGCAAAAAGAAAGTGTGTAGGACGTTCTCTGGAGCTGGCAGGGGTATCTGCCACCCCTGGTTCCACCCACTCGGAGCATGTCTAATGTTAACTTTGATTCATTTCATGTGTTTTTCATTTTCTTGCCTTCTGTGCTGCTTGGACTGTTTCCAGGGTATTTTAAACAGCGGTTCATTCCCCTTGAGTGTACTAGCAAGAGAAAAATGGAAAATGAGAAATTAAATGAAATGAAATGGAAATAAAAAGAAGGCAGAAAATTTCTGGGGAGAAATCTGAGTCTGATCTGTAAATCTCATTCCTGACCCTCTTCTGGGAAGACCTTCTGCAGCAGAATATAAAATCAAAATACAAAATGGCCACACACAAAAATTCAAAGAAAGATTCCCTTTCTCAGCAGATCAAGTGGTTCAAAGTGGAGACAATCAACCGTCACCGTCAATCCTGAGACAGGTTCAGTAAGGATTGAAATATTTAGCTTTGCACAGAATATGATTGATTATCACTCCTTTGGTACTGAATTACAGCATTTGCCATGATATTGCAATGTTTCACAAATAGACACTAATTCTAATAGGTACCATCCACTCTGAGTTTGATATGGTTTATTTAATCAGCTTATACGGCCTCCCATCTTGTAATAGAGGCTCTGCTATTTAGGTGCCCTACACCTATAGGAGCAGTTAACTTTTCTTATTCAAATTAATAATAAAAAATATTACTTTTTATGCAATTTTCATTTATTCTTTAAATGAGTCTGATTCACATGGCGTTGCTTTTGCTGTACAAAATTAGCTGGTCTAATGGCTTCCAGGAGAAGAATGGCGAACTGAAGATGGCTCTGCAAAGTATATCCAATGAACTCAGCAGGCACCAGGGAATCAGTGAGTAGTCAGGTTCCTTGGAACCTCTCCACATAAGGAGAGGATGGGAGATCACCCACATGTGCTCCAGATTTGAATGCTGAGAGACATAGAGATTAAACATCCTATCATAACTTGCAAGCTGTCTTCTTTCTCCTGCTCCATCTCCTGCTCAGAGATGTGGCAGAGCCTTTTAAAGGACGCCAAGTTCACCAACCTCATTTTCTAATCATGTTTGGAAATTAACTATTAGCTATTCTAAAGCTATTAGAGACCTTTGGAATGACTGGTTTGAAAAGTCTTTATTGGATGAGTTTATCTTCAACTCTGAACAAAAGAAAACAATAATTACAAGTTTATGAACTTAATGAATTTAAAATAAAGAGCAAAAAGCTAAATAAGATTTTAATCTAAGAAAGTTATAAACAGATTAAGGATCCAAATACATTTGGAACATTGGCTTTTACTACAAGGGTTGGAATTATCTATAAAAAATAAACAATCTCATTGGAAACAGACTTATTTTGGTTATTCTGGCAATTGAATAATAAAAGATAAGTGATGATTTTAGATACTGGACACTAGAGAAGATTAAAGAAGGAGAATACAAATTTGATGTCATAATGTTATAACATTACAGAATGATACATAATGTTATAATATTGGAAATAATAATAATAATAATAATAATAATAATAATGATGATGATGATGATGATGATGATGATGATGATGATGATGATGATGATGATGCCTTGGGTGCAATCCCAAAACAACTGGAGCACCACTTGAACACCATTGGCATTGACAAATTCGCCATTAGTCAATTGCAAAAGGTGGCCTTACTGGGAACTGCTTCCATCCTGTGACGATATCTGTAATACCATCAAACATCCACATGTGCCTATCCCAAGTCCTTGTTAAGGACTTGATAGGGAGACAAAAATGCCAAATCGAGTCTGAACATCTGGCTGACTGTGTGATGATGATGATGATGATGATTAATGATAATGATAATGATAATGATACTAATAGAGTTGGAAGGGACCTTACAGATCTTCTAGTCCAACCCCATGCTCAGGCAGGAAACCCTATACCAGTGATGGCAAACCTTTTAGAGACTGAGTGCCCAAACTGCAACCCAAAACCCACTTATGCATCATCGAGTGCCGGGTGGGTGTGGCCCATTGGGTGGGTGTGGCCCATTGGGTGGGCATGCCCCGTTGGGTGGGCGTCGCTGCGGTGGTAGCGGCAGACTGGGTGGGACTAAAAAGTTCAATCAATCAATTCCAACTTTGCAAGATCTTTTTTTTTTCCCCGCGAGAAGTTGAAATTGACTGATTGAACCTCTTTTTTTTTTGCACATGGCGGCGGAAGCCTAAAGCGAAAAGGTTTTATAAAACCCAGCTGAAGGCCTAGGACTGGGGCGATGGCGCACGTGCCCATAGAGAGGGCTCTGAGTGCCGCCTCTGGCACCCGTGCCATAGGTTCACCACCACTGCCCTATACCAAGGGTGTCAAACTCGCAATGTCACGTGACGTGTTGTGACTTTTTTCCCATTGCTAGCAATGGGGTGGACGCGGTTTCGGCATGACACATCCAGCCCACGGGCTGGCAGTTTGACACCCTTGCCCTATACCATCTCAGACAAATGGCTGTCCAGATTCCTCTTAAAAACCTCCACTTTTTGGAGCATTCACAACTTCTGGAGGCAGGTTGTTCCACTGCTTAATTGTTCTAACTGTCAGGATATTTCTCCTTAGTTCTAGGTTGCTTCTTCTCCTGCCTTCAGGTGCTTTGGAGAATAACTGGATTCTCTCTTCTTTGTGACAATCCCTGAGATATTGGAACACTGCTATCATGTCACCCCTCATCCTTCTCTTCATTAAACTAGACATACCCAATTCCAGCAACCATTATGTTTTAGCCTCCAGTCCCCTAATCATCTTTGTTGTTCTTCTCTCTACTTTTTCTAGAGTCTCAATATATTTTTTACATCGTGGTGACCAAAATGGGATACAGTATTCCAAGTGTGGCCTTATCAAGGCATTGTAAAGTGGTATTAACACTTCACATGATCTTGATTCGACCCTTCTGTTAATGCAGCCTGTGTTTGCTTTTTTGGCAGTTGCAGCACACTGCTGGCTCATATTTAAGTGATTGTCCATTAGGACTCTGAGATCCCTCTCACAGTTGCTACTATTGAGCAAGGTACCACCTATTCTGTACCTGTGCATTTGGTTTTTCTTGCCTAAATGTAGAACATTACTTTTTTCACCATTGAATTTCATTTTATTAGATAGCGCCCAATGTTCAGGTCTGTCCAGATCCTTCTGTATCTTAAGCCTGTCTTCTGGCATGTTGGCTATTCATGCCAGCTTGGTGTCGTCTGCAAATTTGATGAGTTCCCCATCTATCCCCTCATCCAAATAATTGAATATTAAAATATTAAAGGAGAACTTTGAAGAATGGAGTCAGAAGTTAGTAACCAGACTATTTACATCATCAGTAATGATTTAATTATTGGATCTACAAAATAGGCTTGTTAAAGCCCTGAAGAGATGTGTAATGGGATAAAGAATAATTGAAGATAAATCCAATGGATTTATGGAACACCCTCCCTTCTAAGGTCCGAGAGGCCCCCATAATTCTATCCTTCTGCAGAGCACTTAAAAGCTTCCCTCAGGCATTAAGATGGAGCAATCAAGGTGGGATGAGAATATGGATTGCATCAGGGAAGTGTGGCTGTGGTGCCAGTTTGTTTGTTTTTATCCCTGTTGATTTGTATTGTTTTACTGGCACTTTTACTGCCCAGAATTGTTTTAGATGGGTGGCTGTACAAATGTCTTACATTTATAATTAAATTTACCTCTTAATCATTAAAAGGATATTAAGAAGAGAATGCAGGAGAGATTGCCTGAAAATTGATGACACCTGTCCCAAGAAACTTGCCATTGATGAAAAACATAGGGTATCAAAGATGAGGATTCAAATGCAGGGAAAAAGGAAGAATTAAGAAAGCCATTTTAGACTCTATCAAATGGAAGGACTAGAACAGTTTGGGGTACATTAGTTTGATTTCCAAGAGCAAATCTGCACAGACATTTCAAAGGGCTAGATGTGAAATAATTAGGAATATTCATAACACAAAATGAACCTAACAAGGATGTGAATGTGTTGTTGAGAGTATAAAACTTTTCATATTGTTTTCATATCACTTTGTAAACTTACTGAATAAGATGCCAAAGTCAAGTGGTCTTGAATAACATGCCTCCCACTTAACAATGCTATGATGGAGGGGCATGGAACTAGCTGTCTAAAATGAGAAATTCTTCTGTGGCTGCTTTCCAAAGGCTTTTCCTGTTAGAATTGTCTTCCTCTTGTCCTTATTTCACCTGCACTACAGACTAGAGGATGGCTGCCTTGTGTCTGGGAGATTGGTCCATGTTAAGGACTGCAAATGCATTGTTTTTTCTCACTGACCATCATGTCTGTCCTTTTAGATTCCACTGAGGAAGACCATTATCAGGAGAATTTGAAGTCCATATGAAACCTACAAGCTACAATTCTTATACTGATCCCTTCTTTTATTTTGAATTAATGCAATTATTACTTTAACACCCCTTCACAATAATTAAGACTCAATACATTGTGAAGCGTGATCATTTACTATTTGATGCCTATGACATCAATATAATGTAATTCAGCTATTCCTGCCAACCTTTCCCTTCAGATCTGTTAATTCATATTATCTTCCTTAGCATTACAACGAAGCTGGCATTCAGGGCCCTTCCTGATCATGATTTCACTGTGTAATTGTCCTTCCTAATTTACAATGGGTCCAAAGAACATTTTTTCCATTTCTAATTCTTCCATTTTTTTCCCTCCCAACCAAAAATACTTTGAGGAGGAAAAGAATGAGAAGTCCAATGCCTTTTGACAGGAGGCACTAGGAATTGTCTGCCAGAAAGCATTTCTTACTTGAAAATATTTTTATTAGGAAAAAGTAGGAGGTTTCATGTCCCCCAAAAGGCCTTCTAGAGAAGGCAACCACTTGTTCCTTGCAAAACAGTCAAATTATTACGTGGCTCTTTAGGCTCTTTCAATAGGGTTATTTCAATGAGACCCTCTGAGCTATTGGCAGCTTTGAAGTCAAGGACAAAGTGACAAATTCCCTTGTCTATTTATTAATTCATTTTTAACTGTACTTTAATGACACACAGAAAAGAAAGCAACAAGGAATTAAACACGCCGTGCAAGGCTTATTATGAGTTATTAAGTCTTTTTACAACTTAACTGTAAGAACCAAAATTATGTATTAGGTACTGAATGATTTCTAAAATGAACGAAGAGGAAATGTGTAAATAAAACTGAGTTATTTGATCTAAACCAGCGGTTCTCAACCTATGGGTCGCGACCCCATTTGGGGTCGATCGACCATTTCACGGGGGTCGCCAAGCAAGGCTGTCCGCCATTTTTTTTCCCTTTTCCGGCGGGTGCCTTACCTCCCTTGGGCTGGGCCAGCTGGTGGTCGGCCTGCTCCGTCTCTGCTGCTTCCCAGCTATGCCTCGGCTGGCGCAGGGGGCAGAACCACGCATGTGCGGCGCTCCCGGGCAGGGAAAGTCCTCGACTTACGACCGGTTGGGTAGTCCTCGACTTACGACCGGTTTAGTCCTCGACTTACGACCGGTTGGGGGTCGCGGCATTAAAAAGGTTGAGAACCACTGATCTAAACGAAGTCTACCCAAGTGCTGAAGAAAAATCACATCTCTGCATCTAGGAGCTGTTTATACAGACCAAGATCAAACTGCGTGGCTCTATTCCAGGGGATGCTGGGTCTCACTGCACCTTTTTATGTTATTACAGTTCTGTCATTCCCACATATTTCTGAAAACGTACTATTGTATTTTCATACATGTGATATTCCAATATTGCTCTTTCAATATATCACTAAAGAATACAATCAATGAATTTTTCCAGACAGGAAGGCGGTGCAGAAAGTGGTGAGGATGGCAAAAAAGATTACTGATAGTTCACTTCCTTTTATCCAGCACATATAGCATATAAGCGATGCTTGAACAAGGTCCGCAGTATTGTCTGGGATGCTACACATCCTCTTCATGACCTGTTTTCCTTGTTAACTTCTGGGAGGAGGCTTTGTGGTACCCGAAGCAGACCATCCATGTTCAGTCACAGTTTTGTTCCATATAGTATCAACTTTGTGAACTCTCAAGTTTCCTCTTACCGCTATGCTATATATGCTATATACATACACATATATATGTTTGTGTATGTATATACTGTTTTGAGAGAAGGCAACAGAATTTACTGTGTGCCCACAGTAAAAAATGACAATAAATCTTGTCTTCTCTTGCCTTCTCTTGTCGTCTCTTCTTTTCTCACCTCACCTCACCTTACTTAAGAACTTCCCACATGCAGCAGGTAACATGAAGGGAAACACCTGAAGTCACTTAGTAGCTTTTTCTTAATGCATTGGGCAATTATTCAAACTGGAATAAGCCTCCTTTTGTTGCACTGCAGTAGCTCATGCAACTGGCATTTAATAATAAAAAAAATCCAATTCAATTATTATTAATCACATTGATAGCAATGTATCATATATTGACGCCTAAGTCATAGAATTGATCACTGCCCAATGCCCCTCCTAGAGGGAGATGGGAAGTCTGGAAACATGAAATATAAAAATAAAATAAAATAAAATAAATAAATAAGAAATGTAAATATATACATTGTAAAACTGGGGATTTCCAAATATTGAATTTGGAAGAAATGAGTTGGTAATGTTCCAACGTTGGTAATGTTGAAATGTCTTTCCCTGGGGAACAGGAAGACTTTGTGTTGGCTCCCTTACTATAGTTAACATCCTCCTCCTTTGCTTTGTATGCTTTTTTATAGTAATTGTGATTGTTTTGTATGCATTTATTGTTTTTTAATTAAGTGTCGTATGCCAGGCAGAGTCATTTGATGAGAAATGGGCTATACAAATAGGGTGAGGAAAATAAATAAAAATAAATTGTTGCTGCAGTCTAGTAGCTGAAGCCGCTTCCCCCAGCCTGGCATTCTCACAATATATGGTGAGACTCCAGAATTTACTATTATTATTAATTCAACAGTCCAGTCAGTACGTTAAGCATTATAGTCCCATAACATCTGGAGGGCAACAAGCTGGGCAAGGCTGAGCATAGCAAATTTCTGCAATGCTTTAACATTCAACTTAGCAAGTGTTTTAATAGGAAATCACAACAGTTGAAATTATTATTGTTTTTACCTTATTTGTCAACTTGCTGGTAATTCTTATTATTTCACCCTACATTTTCACATTAGTTCTTTCAGCAATTGGTAATGGGAGAGATAAAGGATTTGGTGATGGGGAGACAAGGGGGGACCTGGAAATCCCATTTCTAACAAGAATACAACCACACTTGAGTTGTATTATTTTTTTCATCCTGAGAGATTTCTTGAGTAAAACCCCAAGTGTGGGAGTATCAGCTCCCAATGGAAACTATTTACTGTTTCCTTTTAGTTCTTTTCCTGATTAAAAGTCATCCAGTCTTTGTGGCGCTTTCCCATATGCAGAAGATAATAAGGATTTTTTTTTTTTGTCCCAGAGGAGAAAAAGGAAAATGGAAGCAATTCAATGCACAGGGCTATTGATGTGTTGTTCAAAAGGCAGATGAAGATCAGGAAACCCAAAAAATTGAACAGCCTCCCCTTGTTCCTCCTTCCTCATTCCTGCTGCTCTTTTGTCCTACATGGCCACTTTACAGTAAATGTACCTGAGAATAACAATATTTATTTATTAATCAAAGTTACGTAGCTGCCCATTTTATTGAAAGTGACTCTTGTCAGTGCAGAAAAGCATAAAAGCGAAAGATACAAATCATAGGAGAGAGAGGATAAAAATGGCTACCTCAGCAACGGAGCCATCTGAGCAAACCTTCGGTTCCCTGGGAGTCCCAGCCTGATAACATAACCAGATCTTGATGGCCTTCCAGAATATCTAAAGGATGAGCTAATCTAATTTCAAGGGGAAGAATATTCCACAAGGCAGGTACCATGGCAGAAAAGGCACATGGACAGCCATTTGTCCGAAATGGTATAGGGTTACCTGCCTGAGCAGGGGGTTGGACTTGATGACCTCCAAGGTACCTTCCAACTTTATTATTATTATTATTATTATTATTATTATTATTATTATTATTATTATTATTATTATTATTATTATTATTATTATTATTATTATTGTTGTTGTTGTTGTTGTTATTGTTATTGTTGTTGTTGTTGTTGTTGTTGTTGTTGTTGTTGTTGTTGTTATTTCCTGGAACCCATCAAATGAAGATCTCTAGTGATGGCACCTACAGCATGCCTACTTTGCCAGATCTAATGGTGTGGGTTGATGTAACTGGAGAGTTACATCTTTGAAGGTTGTGTCTTAAGGTACAGATTCCACTAGCAACCTGGTTCCCATCTGTATTGCAAGATATGTATAAAATAAGCTATAAATACATAAACATTTGGGCAATGCCGAAAAAAACATGGGTATTATTTGTTACTGATTTTCCAAGGCCATGGTTAGAGAAAGACAGAAAGAAGACAATGAAAGGGAAGACAGCTTGTCATTCCATTTTACCTTTTTGAAGCAGGAGAAAAAACCCCACAAAGCACAACAAGAGGATGACATTCCCAGGAGAGGACCGCATTATATTGGTTTTCAACAGGGTAGTCATTTCCCGCATGTCTTCACTGCATACGTTTTATGCAACAGAAACAGACTATTGAATTCAGCATACTAGAGTAGCTTCTTCTGGAAGCATTAACATTTTGTGGCAAATTAGAAATTCAGTTGAAACAAATGATGATTGGCTGCAAGGTAGCTTGCTTCAATTATGGCCGCTTTTTTGCAACTAAATTACATCTGGATACTACGACACAAGAGAGGGAGCTGCAAAGTTCTACTCCATAACAACTGAATGATTTATATTAACAAATAAATGGATATTTATACATTCCATCAGAAATTCATTTTTACCAAAGAACTGTCCAAATTAGTTTGCCCCTAGGGATGCTCTTACAAAAATCAATAGACATAGTATATGCTTATTGGATAATTAGAGGAGAGCCAAAAGGCTGTTCAGTGCTGCATCTTGTTCCTTAAATCAACATCTCCCCACCAATTCGTTTATAAATATTGAAATATCATCACACAAGACATAAAAACACACATGGATAAGTTAAACTAAATGTGAAGATCCACGCACCTGAGATTCAGTGATACAATGCATATAATGTTGCACTGTATCAGATAAACCTACTTTTTTTCACTACCAAAAGCCTTTAGAAATACCAGGGGTTCTTTAACATCATTCAGGCTTTACTGTACTTTCTTTTGCTGTGTAGTGCCAACAGTGATTGGCAATGATTCATAGGGTTTCGTAAAGGATTTTATCCCCAGCTTGATGTGGTGATACAAACAAAACAAAAACACCCCACCTTGGGAACTTTCGCAAAGCATTTATCTACTATTGAGCCACAGTATGCCTTTTTCTTTTGCATCTCTTCTTAGAAAGAGATTTGTCGTTTAAGAGAAACAGTCCCAAACATTTCAGTGACTAATGATTCTAGATCCATTCCAAAACTGTTTTTTCAAAGCAACCCAGTTTTACAGTAAACAGAGCCCAAATACTTGTAGTCTAATAAGCTTATATTTCAATCTTCTGCTTATTTCTAGATTCATCAGGATTCAAGACTGCATACAGAAGAACAAGCAGCATATATCAAGAAAATTCCTCAAAGAAAGCCCCCATTTGAGCATATATCAGTGGTAAACGGACACTCAGACACTTATACCACAAACTGTTTTCAGAAGGACATATGAGTCATGGTGGCACAATGGATAGAATGCAGTATTGCAGGCTAAATCTGCATTCCCACTGCCAGGAGTTCGATCTCAACTGGCTAAAGATTGACTCAATCTTCCATCCTTAT
>NW_015389299.1:58617-67782 GCF_001527695.2 Protobothrops mucrosquamatus
CCTTATGAGGTTGGTAAAATGAGGACACAGATTGTTGGAGCCCCCTCTGTAATCCACTTAGAGTGGGCTGTAAAGCATTATGAAGTGGTATATAAGTCCAAGTGCTGTTGCTATATAAAATATTACATATTTTCTGTTGATTTATTTAAATGTTCATAGTTTTTAAACAAGACAAAATTCTGTTTTATAATTTAATGAATACATATATTTGGAATTTAAATAAGAATCTAATAAAAGTCCACTGAGTTTTACCTATTATTCTGTGTGATACAAAAGTATGTCCAGTATCATATACTCCTTAAGGAAATTAGGACCATCATTTTAAAAATAAACAGAGGCTGTGAAATTGGGGAAAAACAATGACAAATATAGATTGGGATATGAGACTGATGCTTACTGGACAGAGATTTCGGGAATGTTCTGGGCATTTTCTTCTGTTTCTTGGCTGTGATCATAAGCTACGAATTGCAATAGAAGTACTATTTCATTGGTTTTTGAGGAATCTCTGCATATATCCCAGGTCTGACCATTCTATTTAAGATGATTGGAGTCATTATACTGGCATTGTCTTCTTGAAACTGATGAGGTCTAAATGGATAAAAGTAGATAAATTCTAATATAAATCTACAATGATTCAGAAAGTTTATGCTAATGTGGTCAGACTTCATGCATCCTTTAGAGCAAAGTTTGTCCATCAACAATCACCTCCAGTTCTTGGACATTAAAAAATAACAATGAAGAGTATTCTTGAATGCCTGATTCTCCTGTTGGATTAGATAGACTGGAAGAAGCTCTGCCAAGGTGAGAACGATGTCTGTTATGGAGAGCTGTGCAGGGATAAGCCTTTGGTGGCTGATGTTTCCACTCAACATTAAGCACCTAATGGATATGGGATAGCAACTTGAATATTGCCTTGAATCCTCTGGACCCAGATATGTTCCTTACTCAAGAATCTCCAGGATTGATCCTTCAGGCTGGCAGACTTTAGAATTTGTGCAATATATAACTTTTTATTCACCCCATCTTTAATTTAGGAATGCTTTCTAAATAAATAACATCAAAATATCAACTACCTAAAATATGGCCTCCCCACATTAATTATTGAAACTTACTTCTCTAAAAAAGTTGTTTGCTAACTATTTTTTAAAGTGTACCAAGCAACAGACAGAGCTAGGAACTTTTCCTCCCACAATATGCAACAATGATAGCCTCAAAAGGCAAAGGAATAGAAAACCTGAAGACAAAAATCTGATGGTGACAATAAGCCCGCGATGCTCAACTCACACCGCTGGCCTTTTTGGAGATCTTCAGGATCGTAGTAGCTGGGAGGATTGCTCAGCTAATTAGGAATGGCACCTAGGCTGCTAAGGACTTTTAACAGTGCAAATTATAATCATAAAATGATAAATTCAGATGTGAGTCAGCTAAGGCAATGAAATAGAAACTATTCTGTTTATTCTGAAATGCTTATAGTTTCAATTTTATTTTACTTGGCTGCAGCGCTAACAAAAATGTTTCCTCATCTGACCAGAGAGACTGACCTTGGCTTAATTAGGGCCAATGCAGGCCTGGGTTCCATCCTCCAGCGAGTGGTTCATTGTTTCAAGTGTTTGTCTTAAAATGCAAAGAATGTTCACTGTAGAATGCTGGAATTGTTAAGAACCAAACCACAGGGGCCAAGAGATTGGGAATGTTATGCCTTGAAAGATAAACTGTTCTAAAAACACACCCGACATTTTTTCCTCCTATTTGTCCAAAGTTCCTTGGCAAATTATTCTCTTACCAGAACCATTTTCTCTTGACATTATTCTAACTTAGAAAAACTTATAACTTGTTACTATTTTTTTTCTTTTTTATATAACATGTGTTTCAGAACTTTCCTCATAACCATATGTGAGACACAGTAGGGTCTGTCTATGCAAGTTTCTGGAATAAATTAGGAGGAACTGAACTCAACACTTATTTAAAGAGGCTCAATAAATTATGGGAGTCCTTCTGGATAGCTTTGAAAGACTCTTTTATTGGACATTGAATTGTTTCTTAGTCAGCCTAGTTACCATTCTTTGAAATCTATACAACCTCATTTGACGTGGAAAGACCTGGCCCATAGAATCGTCAAGTCAGACATGGCTGAATGGGTATCATCATCATCATCGTCATCATCATAACCTCACTTAGGTTGAGCAAGTTTTGAAAGTGCACATATATGACCAAATACACAAGCACATTTTTATAGGACTGTGCACTTTGATCTTCATCCAAGTTGATGCATTGATGCACATATCATTGACCTGATATAATTAGCTATCTTGGTTTAATAAGAGTACACATGCACATCAATCATTCTTATCAACTTAAAATGAAGGTGGCTTTTCTTTTCCAGTTCCACAAAGTCTTTAAAGGAGAACTGTGGTGGAAGTTCAAAACGAACTGCTTCCTCAAACATGTACAGAGCCTTATTGTTGACATAGTGCAGTTCAAAGATCTTTGCAACTTGCTCCCAAGAAAGATTGTTCCCAAACCAGGTCACATCATATAATACTGCTTTGGGTGTAGTGATAGAGATACATAGATATATAAATATGGGAGAGGATATATGAATATTTCTGAAACAAAACCTTTCAGGAATGGAAAGTACACATTCCTGGTCATGTTATTAGACTAGCAATATATGTCTTTGCATATTGTGAATTGGTAAGTGGCTTTATTTGAGGAAGATTTTTCAGGGGTAACCCTCCAGCTATGAAAACCCTACTACTACTACCCAGCTATGATATTTACCTACTTTGCTGAATTTCAGATCTTTTTTTTTTAATGCCAGGCATTTAACTTGTTTTCAAAATTCATTTCCCTATTACCATATCATGTCTCCTAGAGCTGCTTTTTCCCCTCCACTTTTAGTATTTGTCTAATACTTTAGACTCTTTTTTGCTGTATTAAATTGCCTTGATTTTTATGGATTTCTATTTATATACATCAGCTATACAGCAGAATAATTTTCAAGCTGAACAAATGAATATCCCCTTATTTACACCCATCTAAAACTCCTATGACTTTTTAATAGTTTGTTTTCTCTAAGTAATCAAGCTTCATCTACACATCTGCTCTGATCCCAATCACACCATAAATTTCATACCGAAAGTTATATTTCTGGCTTAAAGGAAGCAGATGAAAATCACTTTTATCCAGACACTCCTTCCCTCTTAGGAGTTGATAATTGATCTCCTGTTGGTAACAGATACAGAACTGCATGTGATTCTCTTGTAATTTTATTCCACGCTATTATGTTTCATTAAAGTGCTGTTTGTGCTAATGACTTGCCTTAGAAGATTCTGCTTATCGTACCTAACTTACTGCCCCAGGGAATGGCCTGTGAATGCTCTGCTCATTATCTGTAACAAGTTGGAAACAATTTATATGGGCTTTGCATCTCTTCCATTTTAATTTCCCTCCTTCAGATTTACTTCTGATTCACTGAACAGTATGTAATTCAGGTGATCAATCGGAGAAAGAAAGGGAAAGGAATCGACAAGGAAAGATGGTATGTGGTGCAAACAGAATCCATTCATTTTTGGAAAATAAATGAGGGGGTGGAGATTTTGTAATAAAATGTGATTCACACATCTTTCATTTACATAGTTTGGCTCATCAACTTTTAGATGATGTCCAGAACCATACTGTTATCACTTCCACTCTGCTGACACAGTGTTGACTCAAAATAAGATCAGAACCCCTAAGCTAGCCTTCTTTTGAAAGTGCCCCCCCCAATGTACTCCTATTAACTTAGTATCATTGGCCATCTAATCAGTCTGATTGGGATATATACAGTAAGTAGACTTCCAAAACACCCAATGAGGCTAGGAAATGTGGTAGGATAGTTTTGAGTTTAATATTAATAGTTTAATATCCCTGTCCTCTAGAGTTCATTTTTCAGCACCATAAATAGAATGGGAAAATGCTGAGAAAATTGCCTATACAGGAATGTCAATTTTAGTACATTGTTTATTGCCTTCTTAATCCTGAGTTGCTTCTCTTTATTCATGCAAATGGAGAATGGTAGAGACTTGTCTTTTTGTTTTCCTGTGAACTGCACAGCACCGTTTCATGCTTCCAAATGCACCAGACTGTTTGCAATCACTACTCACCTGGAAGATAGTAACCTAAATTTAAGAAGCGTTTTCTTTAGTTCTTGCCTCCAGTGCCTTCTCTATTAAAGGTATAATTATGTTGGCAGGCCTGGGAAATGAGTAGTTGCTTCCTCGCGTGTTTCCTACCAGGAAAATGGTCAGAGTCAAAAGATGGAAACTGGTTTTCTGCTGTCTTCCTTCTCTGAAGCTCAGAGCAAGATTTTTCTTTTCTTTTGTTATAAGGATGAATTCCTGAATAGCTTCTTCTCCAAGAAGGACTTTGCTGAAAGATTGGTTAATGACTCCTCCTCCCAGGGTCACAGGCCCTACCATGCCACCACTCCAGAAGTAATGAATGGTTGCAGATTGTAAGTTTGGCTAGTCTAAAGAAAAGAAGAAATAGGGGAGACATGATAGCAGTATTCCAATGTTTGAGGGCTGCCACCAAGAAGAGGAAGTCATATTATTCACCAAAGCACCAGAGGGAAGAACAAGAAACAATGGTTGGAAACCGATCAAAGAGAGAAGCAACCTGGAATTAAGGAGAAACTTCCTGACAGTGAAGACAATTAACCAGTGGAACAGCTTGCCTCCAGAAATCATAGGCGCTTCATCACTGGAGGTCTTTAAGAAGAGGCTAGACAGTCACTTGTCTGAGATGGTATAGGTTCTCCTGCTTGAGCAGGGGGCTGGACTAGAAGACCCCCAAGGTCCCTTCCAGCTTCTATTCTATTCTAGATTCTTCCATGAGCTCTTCTACTTTGACAAGTTTGTTAATAACTTTTCTTAGGCATCTGACCTATAATGAGTCTTCAGGAAAGAGGTCAAATGTCCAAATCACCAAACTTCAGGCAATGATACAGGATAATGCTGCAGCCTTGATTCCCCAGATCTGCTGCTTTGTGGATTTGCTTCAGTGTTCCATCTGTTCAGCATTCTGTTGGGTATGAATATGTCTCCTCTCTGTCTCTTTAGAAATTTAGAAATCAGTGCTACTACTGGCTCTTTAATATTAACCATCTCCCTTGGGTGTGGTATCAGCTTCTTTGCCAATGCAAGTGATATCTTGGGTTTGATTGGTTCCATCCATTCTCTCTGATTATTTCTGTGTCAGGGTTTTTGGCACCTTATTGCAAATGCTCTTCAAGAAAGTCCTGGAACTCAAGTTATTTTGCCAATAGAGAGAATATGGGGATGATAGATATAGATAGACAGATAGACAGACCAAACAAACAAATAGATAGACGGACAGATGGATAGATAGATGGATAGATATATAGATCTTTACATTACTACAGGGAGGAAGGAAATAGATTTCTAAAACGTAAAAAAAATATTTGTACTTCAGGGTTGAAATGAGGGGTCCTTGGTGCTCTCTGAGCTTGGTTGTTCTCTTGCAGACATTTCATTACTTAAACTAGGTAACATCATTAGTACTACTAGCACTGATTCTAGATTCCACAAATTCACAGATAATGGTGACCTCTGTGGTGTGAATGGACGCTATTAATACACCCTTTAGTCAAGTCAGATTAAATAAAGGAGAATGCGTTGTTAAGATTGCAGAAGAGGCATCTGATCAAAAATATGCCATTGCTCATATAATGGTAGGCAGATACCAGTAGGAGCCTTGTCCAAAAATGAGTGATAAAGAGAGAGCTCTATCATCTCTTTTGTATTCCCATTAAGAAGGGGGATGTTTTGCCTGTAAATCCACAGATAGGACAACAAATAACTGCATGTTACAGTAAACTATGACAGGGCACATAAAAGAGAGCTGCTATAAAATGTGTCTGGAGGATTGTGTTGAAGCTGGGGTTAAGCAAGGTTAAAAAAGCTGCTTCTCTGTCTGCAAAGAAGGAAATTTGTGAGGTACCTGGGAAAACTAGCAGCAGTTATTCATACAATCTGTGACAGGAAGAAAGATAGAATAACTGAAGGTCAATGAGCATTTTGTGTGGGGCTTTGTGGTATATCTTTTGAATTAGATACTATATTTCATACTACGAGACCAGGAAATAGGACAATGATCAGAGGCAGGAAGTAGATTAAGGTTCAAAATGTGCAAGTCTCTCAAAGTGTTTTCACTGCCAATCATGTCACAAAGACTCCCTGTATCCTTGTCTGATCTTGCTGTTGCTTGTTCACTTCCTAAACCTACAAAAGTTGTTCAATTTCAACCTCTCTAGTCCTAGCGAGAATGTCCATTGGGAACAGAGGCCAGAACTTCTAATTCAGCTACGGGTATACTTGTGCACCCCTGTGTAAGCAACTGAATATGCACTGAACTGGGAGAAACACCCCCCCCCCCCCATAAACCTGGAATCTTTCTATTTAGTTCCACACTGATAGCCAGCAATTCAGAATTGTGTTAAATCACTCTGATAAATCTTCATGGCACACATAAATGTGCGCACGCTTTTACATACTTTAAAAAAAAAATTGGTAGAAAACTGAAAGAAAATTAGCTATGTGCACAGTGCATTGTCAGATTATACATCTAGGGCTCATTCAATAAAATGAGTGCTTGTTCACAGTTTCCCAAAATGTAATGAAACTACTAAGAGCTAGCGGTTGCCTGTTTATAACATTTATCACTTGACAAGTTTCCTGGATCTCCAAATGTCACAGTCACGACTCCAGTAACATCCTGAAACATAGAACTTAGCACTTTCTTTCTTACTTGTCAAAGTCAAGTACTTTGTGACAAGGAAATTTGCTCCTTTTTCCAGAAGCTGAGTGGAAAAAGAAGGGATAACACTGTAGAATTCAAATCATTCAAGAGTGCATGTGTCTAATGGTTTATGTTTTTTACTCAGCTCGAGGTAATGCATTTTTTTCTTGTAAATCATGTAAATCTCGATAAGAGATTCTCAGTCATATGGGCAGCCATACAAATTGGATAAATGAATACAGTGACTGAAAAGGACATAAAAAACATTACAGTTAATCTTATATATACTATAGATCAGGGGTGTCAAACTCGCAACGACATGTGACGTGTCATGATGTATTGTGACTTTTTTGCCATTGCCGGCAATAGGTGGGCGCGGTTTTGCTATGATGCATCCGGCCTGCGGGCCGGCAGTTTCACACCCCTGCTATAGATAGTCCTCACTTAACAATGACAATTGAGCCTGGAATTTTGGTCATAAGTCATTGTGGTTGTTGTGGCTCACCATGTGACTAGATTAGATTTTACAACCATCTTTATGTGATCATGAAGTGAATCAGTATGGTCATTAAGCGGATCACAAACCATGTGACCCACTTAATGCTGATTCACTTCATGATGACATAAAAATGCTTGTAAAATCTAGTCTAGTCACATGACCATGATTTGCAATATTTTTTCCTAATTTCTGGTGTTTTGCCGGTTTCCAGTTTGGGGGGGGGGGGAAGTGGGCATTTTTTTTGCCCTGAACTGGAAACGCAAAACACCAGAAATCAGCAAAAAAACCCATTGCAAATCATGTGACTATGGAATGCTGCAACCAGTTATAAATGTGATGTGGTTGCCAAGCATCTGAAATGCGGTCATGTGACCATGAGGGCTGGGTGCAGAAGCAATAACTTAGAGCAGGGGTAGGCAACCTTGGCTCTTTTATGACTCGTGGACTTCAACTCCTGAGCCAGCATGGCTGGCTCAGGAATTCTAGGAGTTGAAGTCCACGAGTCATAAAAGAGCCAAGGTTGCCTACCCTTGACTTAGAGGATGGAGTATAACTTTGAGTCTGTCGTAACTTTGACTGGTCATTAAGTGCATATTGCCGTACAGCAAGATCTTCCAAACTAATACAGGTTATTATTCCAAAACAATAAACAGTGGCAAGAATTATATTCGCACAGTATTGGAAAAATGAAGAAATACCATCAGATGAAGAAATAATTAAAAAAATACTAGAATGTGCGAAGATGGACAGACTGACTTTGAGGTTGAAAGAAAAAGAAGAAACAGAATATTATCAAACTTGGGACTTATTTTATCAATAGCTAGAGAAAAGAATAAAGGATTAGGAATTCAATCTGTATTAGTGAATGTAAAACTCAGACAACACGTTTGTGGAACAAGTACTATTGAATGTATGAAAAAATCAATAAGAATCTTATTAAAAAAAGAAATAAAAGAATGCATTGAGCAATCGCAATAACCACAAGAAAGCTCTACCTTATTTTTGAGTTCTACAAGAAAACCCAATTTTACTACCAAGTCATCTACACTAATATTTATTATGTAATGACATAGCTATTTGTATACCTGAACTAGCTTGAAATAGTTCTGGAGTATTTCCTAATTAATATTGTTGACCTGCTCAGGCTACAATTTTAGAGAGTCTTGGAGGAAACAGTTTATCGTGAATTTTTCATCAGGTTTCAGGGCAGGACATTGTACTGAGACAAGACTGGTCATGCTTGTTGAGGATCTCAACTGGAACTGGAATGGGGATAGTGCAACTGTCCTGCTCTTCTTGATCTCTCAACAGCTTTTTATATCATTGATCATGATACACTTTTGGTTCGCCCATGAGGACTAGTAACAGGCAGCACTACAAGTTAGCATGCTTCAGGTCTCAACCATTGAACAATGTCATCTAATAGGATTCAAAAAGCAGGCCTTGCTCTCTGGAATGGCTATCCACCCAGAGAACTGTATTGCCCTTGCCCTTACCTTACTTAAACAAGCTCTTAAAACCTAGGAAAGCTAACTTGGGTTATAGGTTATAGGTCCCTCATGGGAATGTTGTTATATCAGAGAAAGTTTATTTTGCTTTCTCGATGTTAATTATTTTTCTTTGCTGTATATTTGTTTTGATTTGTTCTTAATATCGTATATCAACCAGATTTATCATGAAACTTGGTGTCTATACAAAATCTACATATTTACCCATCTACCTCTTTACTTTTCTTCCTAACTGCCTTTCATCCATCCATCCATCCATCCATCCACCCACCCATCCACCCATCCATCCATGCATCCATCCATCCATCCATCCACCCACCCACCCATCCACCCATCCATCCATGCATCCATCCATGC
>NW_015389299.1:69751-115077 GCF_001527695.2 Protobothrops mucrosquamatus
CATCCATCCATCCATCCATCCATCCATCCATCCATCCATCCATCCATTTCTTTTCAACATAAAGTATTCCAGAAAAATGTAATAATTAATCACATAGGTATGGATAAATTAAAAAAAAACAGAATAGAAAACAGCTGCGTTTCATGTCTAATTTGATGTGTACTTCAAACAACCCTTTTGAAGAATAACTTATTCTAGTGGTGCTCAGTTGGGGATAACTGAAATCCAATAAACAGTGTGATTATATAAAGAATCCTTTAAAAACAAACAAAATGAGGAAGCCAGCCATGTGTTCTGGAGTGAAGTTCTACACACATTATCTAAATAACAATTTATGATATTTCCTCTCTTTATATAAGATTACTTGAGGATTCAAATAATGTCAATAAGTGTTTCCATTTAACTGAACAAACCCTTCAGATAAGCAAAATTACATAACATCACTGATCCTATAGATGATTTTTGTGTCCATGACATTTGCTGAAATACATAACTTATGTGTCAGTAGGCTTATCCTCATGTTTCCCTAGCTGCGGAACAAATATGTCCTATGAATAAAAACATAAATATGTTTATAAATGCTGTATCTTCCTAACCTTGCCTGTATCTTCCTAACCTTGTTTTCATCTCATTTTTACCCGTTAAGGCAGCTTAAAATGGTTTTTGGCTGGTTTATATTTGAAATAGCATTTTCCTTCTTATTTTGACACATTTTCTTCTGTAAATACAGTGTAAGCAAGCTACATTGATTATGTAGTTAATGACAAGGTCACAGATCTTGGAATCTGTCCGGCTGCTAGTAACCATGTTAAGCTGCTGGTATTTTTTGTATAATTAGGCAGAATGGGTGAGCTCCAGTTCCATTGACTGAGCAATGTCATCTATTGAGATACAGGAAGCACATATTTTCTGTTGTGGTGCCTGCCCCCCTGGAACAGCTTCTATCCAGAAAACATTATAGATCCCAACCTAAGGATGTCAAACCATCCTAAAATCTTATTTTATACATAAGCAGGAATGTTTTTACTCGGTGTACATGTCTCTCTTCCTTTTAATTGTTCTTGCCTTTTTTAATATTGTACACCACTTATGGAGTTGGTCAGCCTGGTAAAACAAACAAACAAGCAAATCAGTCTGATCTAATCTTTCCCCAGTCATTCAGCCCCTATCATCCTATCTTGATGTGACTTTCAGAAGAACATCTACAAGACTGGTGAATTGCACTTTAATGTGATTGCTTGGATCTGCGCAGAGTATTACTGCTTACTTGGTCAAAGCTCTACCGCTCCCTAAGAGAAGTTATCTCTTAAACCACCATCCCCCAAAGAAGCAGTTATGACAAACAAGCAATGGGGAAAATGTATTACATTTAACTTCCAATTCTCTGGAAATAATATTTTTCCTGTCTAAATAGAAAAACATTTTTTCTTTGACCTGCAACATGGCTTTTGAATGTCTTGAACTATCATGCCAAAGCTAAGCAAGTTTAGGAGAAAGAGACATAAGAATTTTGAACAATGATTATATAATACTATCACTGGAATTTTGGGTAATGGTGTCTAATAATATAATATAATGTAATGTAATGTAATGTAATGTAATGTAATGTAATGTAATAACATAACATAACATAACATAACATAACATAACATAATATATTTTACTATGTGCCTGTCTACTCTATTAAAAAAAACCTAATCTCTTCCTGAAGGAAAGAGACTTCAGTAATTCACCTACTAACAATCTCAGGGTTAAATTATATTGCATTTATTGTGGCAGTCCTTGAAGATGGCAGTTGACTCAAAATGAGGCAACAAACATAGTGAGTGAAACCTCACTATGAGGATTTTACAGAACGCCCATGCTGAAAAAACTTCATGGGTTGCCAACTGCTTTATGAACCAAATCCTATTACTCCCAATAATGGGGAAAGCCTTACATGACATATGACACAATACTAATAGAAGCACCTATTTCTACCTTATTTACACTTTTAGAACATCAGTGAGGCAGGTTTTGTGGTCCTAATGCAGGTACACTTGACATCAATGATTAATTCTGTTTTCTCTGTGTGAGGCTCTATCCTGGGGAACAGACTGCCTCTGGAGCTGAGGCAAGCCCACTCCATAGCACAGTTTAGAAGAGGTTCAGAAAATATGTGTACCCCAAGCTTTCCCTTGTTTTAATGGTTATGACATTTGTTATTAAAAGGTATTGTTTAAATTGTGTTTAAAAGCTTGTTTTAACATTATGTTTGCTATTTTATTATATTTATGTAAGCTTGCTTGAGTTGTTAAGGAGGCAAGGGCCACCCAAGTACTTTAAATAAAATAAAGAAATTAAAATGACACATTTTGAAATATATATTTTGAAACTTGGATATCTCAGATGCCAAATCTATCATAGCTGTATTAACAATGTCCTGGTTATTTAGCCTGTAAATCAATGTATGCCACAATTTACTGTTAACTTTACTAATTATTAAGTTCAGTTATGTAATATGTTGTTCCAGTTCAACTTCCAGATGCAATAAAATATTAATAACTGTGAACCAAAGGTTAAAATCAGACAATGTTGAGAGCTACTGTGCAATGTTGGGGGAGGGGAAATCCTTAAAAATTGTTAAAATCTCATAAAGGAAACTCATAAGATTTCAGTGATTTTGCCTATAGCTTCTTTCAAAATCTAATGAGAAAGAAATTGAAGTCATACTAACCTGACAACCTCAAAAGTTTATATGATTTTAACTTTCTTTGTTGAAATTGTGCCAGCTCTCACACAAGAATCCTGAAACACTGTGAGAATTGATGCCTTTGTGAGATTTCAAGTTTTTTTTCCTGGTTCTTTAAAAACACTATATAATTATGAGGATCTCTGGGTACTTAGGAGTCTTGCAGAGGTGTCTAGAAGCCTACAGGAACCTTATGAGTGATCTCTGGTGTAAATTATCACCTCTAGCACTTGGAAGGCAAAGCCACTGGTGAAAGACAAAAGCTAAGGGCCATTGATGGAGATGTACAGACATAAGAGAACTGTTTCCTAGAGAGTAGATCCTTCATTTTACTGAGAGTTACCAAACCAGTTTGTTTTCAACGTGGTCATGCTGCCTTTCTTCTGAGAAATTCCTGGTAATGCATATTTATTGACTTTTAATTACATTTATATTCCTGCAGGATTTCATAGTGGTATAAGTAGGGCTTTTTATTCACTATGTTAAACTGTTATCCATCCATCTTTGGGCTGGCTGGTATATTGATATGAAATTGTCAATCACTATCCTAGCTCTAATGCTTCTGTTCCTACCCACAGCTGACATCTGACATTTCTCCATGATAAGGGAGCCAAAGCTTAGGAGATTTTACATACCTTGGGCAGTGTCAGCATAACAGGGAAAACATTACTTTGATAATTGGTGTTACTGACATAACAGCCTGTCATCAGCGACAGATCAAATAATGTCAAATTAATGGAGACAAGATAGGAAAAAGCTTGTTGTCTAAGAACACTTATGTTGTGGTTAGGGGCATACAAAATAGGGATAGATTACAGCCATAGTCTTACCTTACTGTCCCAATTTTACCTTAATAATTATCCCATGAAGTAGATTCAGAAAAAGATAGAAATTAGTCTAAATTCAACCGGGGAATGTCTCTGGCTGAGGAAGATTTGAACCTGAATCACCTCAGTTCTAACCAAGCCCAGCACATAACCATAAGAAATCATAACTACTTTTTTTTTTTTTTTTTTAAAGATTCCCTCAGTCCTTTTTTGGACTTTCCAATTGCTCCCAGGGTGAAATCAAATGGAGCACTGAAATGGAGTTTAATGGAGAAATAAGCATGCTTCCCTGTGTCTTGAATTTGGACTCCTTTATTTTTGTTCCAGATACTGTGAGATTGAGAGGAAAGAAAAAGTGGAGCTGGCAGAAATAAGTAGATCATTAATTGAGGTCTTTGATAAGAGGTGCTTAGAAGACAATTCTAGACAAGACTGTTGTCCAAATTCCATTCCAGTAACATGATTGTATCTGGTGTGAGTTACTACTTTATTCAGACTAGCTCTATTGCATTAGAATGTTATCCAGTATGATTGAATGAGTTTATGGCAGAATTTCTACACCTTAACAGGAAAAAAAAAGGTGGGTTGGGGTGGATTGAAACAACTAGGCAACCATGTTGTAGGTGAGACCCATGCTTCTTGTCTTCTGGCATGCTTGCAAGTTCACCAATCCCCTAAGCCTTCAAAGGAATGTATTTAAATGACTTGATATAAAATAACAACACCTTCTAAAACTTGAGAAGGAGAGCATGACATTTTCTTTGAAATGTTTTGAGCTTTGACAATAAGAAATGAAAAGTGGGGGGCGGGGAATGGTGAGAGGAGGGTTGGCAAAACAACCCACTGTTTCTTTGCCTTAGCAACAGTTGAATAGTTGCTATCTCTCTCTCTCTATAACGAGGCAAGGGATACATTTTCCTATGTTCTACTTTTATTCAGATACATTTGATTTTTCTTTTGCGGCCACAGATCCAAATCTTGCATATAATAGAGTTTGACAATGGGCATAATGAAGCTTGTTTCCACCGAGATGAATGCCCATTGGCTGACTTTAAAGAAATATATTATTTGATTGATTGGTTTAAGTTAATCTTAATTTTGTACAGTTCAAGTTGATATTGTGTATATAATGCTCTTCTTTCTATTTTCCCCGCAATAACAACCCTATGAGGACGGTTGGGCTGAGAGAGGAGAGAGAGGGAGAGACAGAGAGGGAGAGGGAAAGAGAGAGAGAAGGGGGAGAGGGAGAGAGAGAGAGAGAAACTGGCCCAAATGGCATAGTTTTTGCTTGTTACGGGAGACTGTGTTCAATAAATTTAGAATCTTACATAATTCCAAAATATTAGCTGTTTTGCTACTTTGCTTTTATTCTGAGCTGCAGGAAGCTATAGAGCAGTGATGGCGAACCTTTTAAAGACCGAGTGCCCAAACTGCAACCCAAAACCCACTTATGCATCATCGGGTGCCGGGTGGGTGTGGCCCATTGGGTGGGCGTGGCTGCAGTGGTAACGGCAGACTGGGTGGGACTAAAAAGTTCAATCAATCAATTCCAACTTTGCAAGATCTTTTTTTTTTCCCCCAGAAGTTGAAATTGACTGATTGATTGAACCTTTTTTTTTTTGCACACGGTGGCAGAGACCAAAAGCGAAAAGGTTTTATAAAACCCAGCTGAAGGCCTAGGACTGGGGCGATGGCATGCATGCCCACAGAGAGGGCTCTGAGTGCCGCCTCTGGCACCTGTGCCATAGGTTCGCCACCACTGCTATAGAGCAAGGAAAAAGAACTTGACCAAAATATGCAAGAACTGTTATTTAGGCAAAAAGGACTGAAACATTTTTAAGTCCAGAGCAACAAGATAGCATTTGGAAGTGACTCAGGCACACACCTCCCTAATTCACAAGAGTATAACAAGCAGGGGGGAGAGAAGGTACAGCACAATTAGGCTTGTGAGATTCTATTATTATAGCCCATCTCAGTACAAATAATTTTAGTCTTCCTGGTGGTTATTTGGTCTGCTTTATTAGTAGGTTGACAGAAGCAGAGCAATGAGTATTAGGAATAAAAAGCATACTGTATAGTTCCTGATAATGCATGATCCTTTTGCTTTTTGAGAAACAGTCATTCCTTTGGGAAGTTCAACAAATACCCAAGAACTATGAAGATGTGTAAAAAAAATTACAATCATATAATGCAACAGGAGAAAATGAAACATCTTCCATCACCAAGAAAGGAAAAGATTGCATCTCTGTGGAACATTGGAATGAAATTGATCACTAGGGTTGGTAAGATAATGTTCTTGTCAGTTGGCAAGGCCAATGTTAATAGAGTAGAAAAAAAGAAAGCCTCTATCTCCATTCCTTTGTTATTTCCTAGTGGTATTCTGTCCCATAATCTCACATCTCCAGAAGCCAGAGAGGATGGCATGATCATTGTAATGTTTCCTGTTGCATAAATGTTTTAGCTCAGTGTTTCTCAGCCTTAGCAACTTTAAGATGGGCGAACTTCAATTCCCAGGATTCCCTAGCCAGCTTTGTGGAATTCTGGGAATTGAAGTCCACCTATCTTAAAGGTGCCAAGGTTGAAAAACACCACTTTAGCTGAAAGATGTGGCTGCTTTAAGATTTGCTATGACTTTAATAAATGGATTCCTTAACACAATCACACTTTTTTTCAAACTAGCATGGAAGCGTAACATTTCGGTGTAGACCTCTCTATCTTTTGATACTTGTTGGAATTTTTGGTAATTCTAAAGTATTAAACTGTAACTAGTACATCTTAGTAGCAGAAAAAGTAAAACTGGGTGAACAGTTTGTCTCTTCTGGGAAATAGTATCCAATTACTGGCTTAGTCTGACTGCATTTCCATGGAGAGGAATGTCAGTTCCTGTCACCTTACAAAACAAGACATTATCTTAGCCTTAACAGATATGAATCATAAAAACCATTCATTCTTTAAAAGGTTAGATGAAACTACAGTATTGTAGGACTGCAGATGATGTCATCAGCTAGTAAACTCCAGACATACAGACAAGACAACTAGACAACCACTTAAGATCCCAAAGGTGTTTTTTCAAAAGGCAACTGGACTTTCTTAAAGACCTTTGGGACAACCATAACCTGGATGATTGAGAATCTCCATAGACATCCATTTAAGTGTGACTATGCTTTACACTCTCTTATCACACAGCTTTACCTTTGTAATGAGAGATGTTGTCTTTACAGATTTAATGAAAGACAACTACAGCCACCAATCTATAATTGGTGGATTCCCTTCCTTAATAATAATAATAATAATAATAATAATAATAATAATAATAATAATAATAATAATAATAATAATAATAACAACAACAACAACAACAACAAAACAACAACAACAATAATAATAATAGTAGTAGTAATAATAATAGTAATAATAGTAATAGTAATAGTAATAGTAATAATAATAATAATAATAATAATAATAATAATAATAATAATAATAATAATAATAATAATAATAATGTTGGAAAGGACCTTGGAGGTCATCTAGTCCAACCCCCTGCTCAGGCAGGAAACCCTATACCATTTCGGACAAATGGCTGTCCAGTCTCTTCTTAAAAACTTCCTGTGTTGGAGCATTCACTGCTTCTGGAGGCAGGTTGTTCTACTGGTTAATTGTTCTAACTGTCAGGAAGTTTCTCCTTAGTTCTAGATTGCTTCTCTCCTTGATTAGTTTCCATCCGTTGCTTCTTGTCCTGCCTTCAGGCGCTTTGGAAAATAGCTTGACTCCCTCTTCTTTGTGGCAGATGTCACCTGCCAGTGGGAAAGTATCCACCAATGGGTTTTCTTCACATGGAGAAATTAAGTAAGTGTAGAAAGATGCCTGGGATAAAGGGGTTTAGTTACTTTTCAAGAGGTCTAGCAGGTCACAGACCAAGAGAAGGGGGTGGTGAGGAACATCAGGAGCACGCCTTCCTCCCACTTCACACCATTTCTATCGGTCCTGCTATGTTGGTTGGACTAGCAGGAATGGGCAGGGGCACAAGGTGAAATAGTGGTCAGTAATAAGAAAACTCCATCCTAAATGAATGCTGCAACAGGTGTTGGTAGAGAGTGATCATGGCTAACAGATGTAGGCTAACAGATGTAGGCTGTGGACTAGGCAAAATGAGAGTGCTGCTGTCCTCCACACCAAAGTAATACAAAGAATAACTATCCAACTAGTAATTATTGTCAGCAGAAGTGGCAGAAAATCTATAATGCACCAATTGTGACAGAAGCACCACCATCATCATGATGCTGGAAAAACCCTATTCTCTTTCCTGTTTAAATCAGAACTTCTGAGTAGCACACTTTCAGGAGGGCACTATTGGGGGAAGTGGGAAAGCACCACTTTTAAACTGGGCCATCTTAAAATGACTTTAAGCAGCCTCTTCTGGGAAGAGACAAAGGCAAGGTCCTGAGATTATGTGATATAAAGCTGTTTCTCAGAGCTATGCTTATGCCATATTCAGGGGACATGAATATGGACATGAGCAAGAGTCCAGTTACTTGATCATCAGTGGTTACATAAGTGTGTCGGCTCCTAAGGTTTCAAGTTGCTCAGAATCAATAGCTTTGCCCCCAAACATTTTGTTCCAAGGAAGCAGTGCATTTTTTTTCTTCAAGTATAGTTTCTTTCATCAAAATGTTACAATGTAAAGAAATTATTTGTTAAAATAATGTTAAAAAGGGAGGATTTTATTCCCTCTTTTGGAAAATTCATTTCAGAACTAAATTACACAGAATGGTGGCGAGTTCTCCTTCTACTGAAAGTCTTTAAGAGCAGACCAGACAGCTGTCAGTCAGAGAGATGCTTTAAACTGGATCCCTACACTAAGCAGGGAGTTGGAACTTGAGAGTCTAAATAGCCTCTTCGAATGCTAGGATTCTATGAAATTTGATGCTGTGGAAGACATTATCTCTGGAAGAACATTTCCCCACAGCCTGCCATTTGATGCTGTACAGAGAATAGAAACTTTTTCTTTTAAAAGGACATGAGTAAAACAAACATGTTTTTTAAAAATTGCACCTCTTCTTTTTGTCTGTGATTAAAAGGCAGGTCCTCATGAGTGATGTTACTAGGAGAACAAATGCAAAGCATCTACCTCAGTGGTTCTCAACCTTTTTAATGCCGCGACCCCCAACCGGTCATAAGTCAAGGACTAAACCGGTCGTAAGTCGAGGACTAAACCGGTCGTAAGTCGAGGACTTTCCCTGCCCGGGAGCGCTGCACATGCGTGGTTCCGCCCCCTGTGCCGGCCGAGGCGTAGCTGGCAAGTGGCAGAGACGGAGCAGGCCGACCACCAGCTGGCCCAGCTCAAGGGAGGTAAGGCACCCGCCGGAAAAGGGGGAAAAAATGGTGGACAGCCTTGCTTGGCGACCCCCGTGAAATGGTCGATCGACCCCAAATGGGGTCGCGACCCATAGGTTGAGAACCGCTGATCTACCTGATAGTGTAGACCCCTGGTGTACACACACACACAAGAGCAAAATGTTCAAATGTTCAGCTTTAAATGGTCCTCATTCCCACCCCAACATTGGATGGCACTCTCCCCAAAATGGTTCTCTTATGCTTGTGGAAGGACTGGAGACTTCCACATTTACCACCTCCCAGGTATTATTGCATTCACTCACCATGACCTAAGTGTAGCCATAAAATGCACCTTGGAGTCCTTGTAAAATCACATTCATAGTTCAGATTATGAGGCTTCTCTGTATTTAGTAATTTACACACTTCTCAGAACTTGCTGAGTTGGTACCATGATGAAAAGAATGCTTTGGAGGCTCTTCTGCTTTTGCTAATATTTCCAAAACAATATTCTCACAATAGTCCCATAAAAACCAGAGGATTGAAGAAGATGTAAAAAATTGATGATACTCTCATGTTTATATCAGACTGAAGACCCTACTTTTATATATTTGCATCCTGGTGCCTGGGGTAAGTACATAAATCCTAGTTTTTCAATTATGGCATCATGATGGATGCCTTTATCACTTACCCAGCCCCTGTGAATACTTAAGTCACAAATGTTGGATGCTAGGAGGCCCAGTAAAGTTAGCAATTGGCAAGCTTAAAGCAGACAGTAGTGATACTGCCTAGTTTACTTTCTCTATGTTCAGCTAATGGTTAGCCTGTGTACTGAATAATGGTTGATTGAAGGTGCTGTTTGGGAGCGCTGGACAAAACTGTGCTGAATATATCGTTATTAAATTGTGGAAGAAAGAATGGGAAAATTTAGTGTTGAATTTCAAGTGCATCAGCAATTACATTTGCAAATAAAGTGGATGATGGCATTGCAAAACTTTGTATTTCCTGTCTTAAAATGGCAGGGAATCAGGCAGGTGATGTGAGTCAATTGTCCCATTGATATTTCATGGTGTGATTTAAAATTCTACTGCAAAGCAGTAGAAAATGATTTGGAGACTATATACTGTCCTGTTCTAGGATCACAGGGTCCTTTCCCTTGCCACAGTGAATAGGTGACCCCACCCCTATCAGTTCTATTCCAATTTCAGAGCTATTATCGTTTCTCAAAGTAGACCCAATCAAACCTGCTCATTCTATCTTCCACTGGAACATTCACGTCGGTGCCGATAAAAGCAGGCCAGAACAGCTACTGCTATTCATCTAAACCAGCGGTTCTCAACCTATGGGTCGCGACCCCATTTGGGGTCGATCAACCATTTCACGGGGGTTGCCAAGCAAGGCTGTCCACCATTTTTTTCCCCTTTTCCGGCGGGTGCCTTACCTCCCTTGAGCTGGGCCAGCTGGTGGTCGGCCTGCTCCGTCTCTGCCGCTTGCCAGCTACGCCTCGGCTGGCGCAGGGGGCGGAACCACGCATGCGTGGCACTCCCGGGCAGGGAAAGTCCTTGACTTACGACTGGTTGGGTAGTCCTCAACTTACGACCAGTTTAGTCCTCGACTTACGACCGGTTGGGGGTCGCGGCATTAAAAAGGTTGAGAACCACTGATCTAAACAAACTTTGTGACCCCATTTGTCTCAAATACTATTTGAAGGTTCTATGGGGTTTTTCTTTTTGGTGAGAGAATAAATCTGTTTTTATTGGCTTGCTACCTTAGACCCACTTTTATCATGCTTGGAAGCTGGCACAAAGAAGTACTCAATGCTCACTACTACCACTACTAGACTTGGGGAAAGGACAGAAATGGAAGCAGGTCGAAAGACTGAAAAACATACCCACCAGGAACGTTCTCCTTTTTGCTAAATCTTTCTACTGATTTTGTACTAGGACAAATGGCCTTTTAGGTACCGTTTCCTTGTACTGTCAAGAATCCTACCAAGCTTTCAAACTTTTAAATAGGCCTTTCTCCAAACTGTAGTCATTCTGCTGGATTTTGTGAAGTTTTGCCTGTCTTCTTTGATTTAATTTAGCCAATAGTCTCACAACAGTGTTCACATTCCTATATGGCAGCAGAGCAAAAGTGCCTCAGAAACCTATAAAAAGCTACAGTGGTGCTTCAAAGATCATCATATTGTAGATAGTTTCTATTGAAAATCAAATCCAACAGTCACTTTAAACTGATACACAAAAGCTAGAAAAACCTTACAGCTCTTTAAACCTTTTGCAGACTGCAGCCTCTTTTGTGTTTATTTTAGGAGCAAATATTCAATGTTTCAATATTGTGGTCCAGATGGATCTAATTATTTACATATTCTTCTCGTTAGCTTCCAAATGCAGCACACAGTCCAGAATAGGAGTAGAAAATTGTCATGCCCCAGATGTTGCTGCACTACAACTCCCAGCGCCCATCACTATTGCTCATAATAATTGGGCAACTGAAAATTGTGTTTGAATTTCTGAACACTGGTTCCAGAAGATTCTGATTTGGCTCTCACTCTGGCTAATCACAGTGGCTTTTCTGAGTAAATTCTGTGTTGTCAAAGCTACATCAGGAAATTCAAGCAGCCCTTTTTGTGGAGGATTTCATGTTTGGTACAAAAATCCTCATAAGAAATTAAGTTATTATTTTCTTTTCAAATGGGCAAATGGTGGCAGAAAGTTTCAAGTCTAAAGAATTTTCCTTGGACCAATGAGACTTTCCCAATCTTTTCTAGCAGTAGCCAGCAACGGGACTGCCTTGAGTATATTTCTGGGCCTGGACAGGACATCAGGCTGCTGCCCTTGGAAATGTCTGAGGGAAGAAGACCCATGGATGGGACTTCCAGTTCTGTGTGAGGCAGTTGAGCACCTTAGAAGTTTTCTTCGACATAAAGGGGTTCCATTCTGGATGGACAAGCAGAGCTTTTTAGCACAGAGGGTGATGACGAAAGTCTGGCTGAGAAGCAAGTAGCAGTTTAATGGCTGGAACAGGACAAACAACTAAAGGAGGGGGGATGTCAACAAACCACTGCCTACTAAGATTATACCTGCATTTCTCACATTCATATTAGCAGTACCCTTAGGCTAAAATAGGTGGCTGTGCATAGCAAGGACACATGGCGGGAAGAGGTCAAAATAGTCTTCCTTTTAGATATTTATTTTCTGGTCAAGACTGAGTTAAATAATATGCTAGTGTTCCAATATTCAAATGGATCTAGGCATCACAGAATACTTTGGTCAAGTGGATCTAGCATAGATGGGTATGGATTCATCAGAGTTTATTGACTTACATTTCTTACATATGCTCCTGTCTTTCTCTGCCTGCTAGCTTTCAAGAGTGAAGTGAACTAGAAGGGCAAAAGTAATCCTGAATGACAAGCCAAAGGAGAGGCAGCAAGAACACGGATGACCAAAGGCTGCAAATGGTAACTTGTATGGCCAGTAATCTGATTTGCAAGGCAAGAGATTTTGATGGAATTAGAACATGGCACACAAAGGACACCAAATGCTACAAATCTCAGTGTTTTTCCGGACGTTGTGGAGCGGAGGCACCTACATCAATGACATTGAGCTGTGATGGTTCCTTCTCCACAAATTGCATACACCAGTGAATGTCATATCCCGACTTCTGTGCTCCACTATGCAGGCGGCCTGGAAACCACGATACAGTTGATCCCTAAAGAGGGTACATCAGGTTCCACAGAGGATGGTGCACAAAGTGAGTTTATCTCTACATAGGTGAACTTGCCGCAGTCCGGGAAAAGTCCACTTGGTCCAGGTTTCTCCGGCACCTTAAAAACCCGAGGTAGACCTGACAGTCCGAATTGGACATGCCCCACAGTGGGGGCGCAGGGGAGGTTTCCCTTCCCTGCAGGGCTCCTTTGAGATGCCCCACTGAAAACCCACGCGAGGAGAGACCCACGTTTTCCGTGTCTCCCGAAGAGAAACCCAGCCGCCGCCGCCGCGTTCGGTTCGATCGCCCCCGGAGGCGAGCGGCTCTTCCCTTGTGCTACCCCTGGCCAAGAATAATCCTGGAAAAAAAAAACGCAAGGAAAAGCGGCCCGGCCCGGCCTTCCAGTTCCTGGCGACCCGTTCCCTCCTGTCTCCCTGGAAGGGCGGGGGCAGGCGAAGGGGCGGATGCCAACATCCCGAGCCGACAGGTTCCCGCGCCAACAAAGTTCGGTTAGCTGCCTTGGCCCGCCGACAAATGGCAGCAGCAAACCCGCCGCGGCTGGGAGAGCGGAAGGGTTCGGCTGGAAAAAAAGGACACGCCGCAGAGCCAGCGGCTGTCGAGGCAACAGGTAGCCCTGACTCGCCTCTGGATTTTCAGCCCGGCGCCCCCTTCCTCCTGGCCCGTCTATTGCCCCACAAGCGCCCCCCGGGATCCGTCTCCCCCCTTCCCTTCCTCTTACCGTGCCTCCCCTTCCACGGGGGGTGGGCTGGATCCCCTTCGCAAGCACCGGGCTCCGATCCTCCCCTCTCTCTGTGTGTGCGCGTCTCTCCTCAAGCGAGCTGCCTCTTCTCCAGCCTCTCTGCCGCCGGGTTTGCACGGCAGCACGCTTTCTCTGCCTGCTCCCGGCTGCTCCAAAAGCGGATCGGGTGTCCGGCTTTACGCAGCAACTGGCCGCGTCTGTCAAATCGGAGCCGAGGGACCCGGGCGCGGAGGAGGGGAGGGGAGGCGAGGGGGGGGGGCTTGAGAGAGCAACCCCCAGCCTGGTGCTCCTGGACGCCCCGGCGCGAGCCAGTTGGAGGCTTCGCTTTGCATCAGCCGCCCTAGCGGTGAGAGCAGAGGCAAAGCGGGACGAGCGCGCCCTTGCTCAGCTTGGCTGACTCACCGAGGCTGCCTGCGCTTTTTCTCCTCCCGCTTCCTCCCTTCCCTCCCCCCCCCGCGCGCTTCTTTATTTATTTTAAAGTCGCTTGTTTCCTTTGACTCATCGGGCTCGCCGTCGACGGATTTCTGTCCCATCCCAGAGCCGTTCCGGGCATTCCCTTCGGCGGAATGGGATCCGAGTGGGACCCCTGGGCCAGCAGTTGGTGGGGGCGGTCAGCCTGTTCACGCGCGAGCGCGGTACCCCCGCACCACCCTCGCAGAGGCTCGACTTGGATAGGCGCAGTTTGCCGTTTGGCAAGGAAAGCGATAAACGCGCCTCTGCTCTTAGGAAATCCACGCACACGCCTCTCTCCCTTCTCGCCCGGCCGCGCCAGTGTTTTATATGGCGATCGGAGTTTTCGCAGGTCGCAAACCGTCCCTCTTTCGATTGGCACCGCGCTCGGGTGTTGTTGAGAAAGTTCACGCCGTGGGTTTTGACTGATAAAAACGGCGGTCCAGCTTTCACACGTTTCAAAGGAATCTAACCGATTTGGACTATTCCTTGTGCCGTGCAGGAAATGTAGAATTTTTTCCCACAAATTGTATTTGGTGACGTTTATTAAGAATTATCTACAATAATTCTTGAATATAATTACATTTTTTAGTTTAATTTTATTATTTGGGAAAACTACATGCCAACACACCCATTTTCCGTCCTCCTTTTAAAGCCTGGCATCTTGCCTTGCTTATGGATCATACAGCAGTTGTCCAGATATATTAGTTTGATATTTTCAATTTTGATATTTTTATAAGTGATGACAGGTTATCAAAATCATGTCCAAGGCAATTCTGGACCTGTTTCTTTTTTCAAACACACAAACAGCTCCATAATGATAGTTTTTATCTTAATTTAAACTTCCCTTAATTTAGAGTACCTCTAGGTAGGAGGGCAAAATACCAGCCATTGCATATTAAAAGGCACACCTTCTGAGAAAGTTATTTTTCTCTCTCACAGAATTCCTCTCTTTATGTTTCCACTTTTATCACCAAGCTCCTGATATCTGATTCATTCTCAAGTATTTATCATATTCTCAGGGGGGGGGGGTTTCTTTGTCCTTAAGAAAAATCCTGCAGTTTCCTTACGCACTATCATCAGGAGGATATGCCATTCAGATAACAGTTCTCCAAAATGCTAGACTACCAACATCTCTATATTCCTCAGCTAGCACAATTGGGTGGCTGTTACATACATTGGGCTCTAATTTCCTGAATTGATCCAGGGGTGGTCATGGAGCTCTTTTAACTTGTCTCTCTTACCCATCTAAAATATTTCCAAATTAGTCTGGTCCTATTTCAAAACCTAAGAGATCTCCAATTACAGGTCATTTTTGAGAGTTGTACTGTATCTGTGTTTACCATTAAATGAAGTTGACTCTGCAAAGTTATTCTACAGAGTATTGCTTCACATGCCTCTGATTTCTCCATCTCTCCTTGCTCTGCTTTTTGGGTTTCACTTGATTTTTAAAAGATTTGGGACGAGTTGTATTTAACTTGGAAAACAGATCACTGTTTTAGAAAGTCTGCCAACCTGCACTCTTAGACTTAACTCAGAATCCTGGAGGATTTCCCTGCTTCTCTTACTGATAGTTTAAATGATCAAAACATAAAACATATGCACGGTGACAAGAAAAACTGTTTTTTTCCTTTTGTTTTTGAAAAACCATAACTCAAGGGGGGTGGGGAATTCAGGGCAGCAGCTGAAAAGAAATCTTTTTTTTCATATAATGCATAACTTTCTAATAATATAGTTCAATTTCCAGCTGGACAGTTTTAAAAGGGAATTAACAAATGCATAAATGTTAAGGTTATATACTGTATTATACCAATAGCACTTAATGAGGACAGCAGGCAAGGAAGAAGGAAATGGAAGGAAAAACGGAATAAAAATAATCACAGCATTACCAATGAGAGCTTTAAAATGATTTTACCAACTGGGGAAGTCCATTAATCGGTGACTGGTTTAAAGTCCATCCACAACAATGGACTTATTCAAGAGGGAGGATGGGAATATAGCTATTAGACTAGCTAGGCCCATTTTTACAGACCCCTTGAGAGGTGGAATATCCATTTTCCTTGCTAAGGATTTTCATGCTACCTTGGGGGGGGGTATTAGGACCCTGCCTTACCTTCAATATCTTTCCTTATATCACTTAGTATCACTTGCTAGGAACACAATTGGGACTATGCAATTGGCATTGATCTTGCTGATGGGCTGTAGTAAGGCCCATGGAAACATAATGCTGAACTAGGTTGGCTTTTGGCTTTATTCAGAGTTTTTGTACTGGTTGTGTTCTAATATACTTTTGTTATATTGCTACCAAAATGTGTGCGTGTGTGTGTGTGTGGGGGGGGTTGTATCTATGGCTATAGTTATAGCCCAGAATGTAGTCTTTTCTTAGAATTAAATGCTCCCATCTCCTATAGTTCCATAGTTTATTGGGGCAAGTAGCTTCTATATCTTTGTGCTCTAGAAGTAAATCAAAGAAAGGGGGGGGGGAAGTCATCCAATACAAGAATAGATAATTACATTTTACTATAAATGCCATGCCAGGTCTAAATTGTAAAGTAATAAGGTATCCAGGTGACTTTGACTTAACTTTGAAGATCAAGTTACACAGGAAAATAAATATTATATAATTAATTTAACAAGTCACAGGAGGATCCAAGGACAGAACAAATATTCATGATAATTCAGAACCCCTTTCAAATTTTTGCATCCTAAAAACAAGATTGGTGATTGTTTATGGGCAGAAAGATGCCTTATACACAACACAGCCATTGAAAAGAGCAACCTGAGTCTTATGTTAGTCATCCTCTTAATATGAAGGAACTTTCACCAAACCTTTGTTGTGAGGTCAACATGTTTGTTTATTTTTCACTCATCTCCCTTAAAGACAAATGTCCAGCTTTCTGCCTACAATCCATGCCACAGGTTTCCAGTACCCAAGATATAGCTACACACAACATGCTAACATCTAGGATCACAAGTTGCAAGCAACCCTATATTTTATGGGGAAAGTGTAAGAATTTGCCTTGAGTTGCTGGCACAAAATAGCAATCTTGGAATCACTTTACATTCAACTATATTTCAGTTTTTTGAATTGAATAATAGCAACAGCCACTCAGTATCCTTTTTTTTTGTCACCTCACACTTTTCTACATTTCTTTTCCTTCTGAACTTCCTAATCACATTACCTCTAGGTAATACTGGAAAATGATTCATGTATTTGATATTGTGGATTTCAGTCCATAAAAACATATATATATATATGTATGCCATAGTAAATGTGTTAGTCTTTATTGTGTTACAAGTCTTTTAAAAAAATTTACTTGGGTTAGAAATAGAGTTAAAGCTCATACAGGAAACCTTAACTATGGAGTTTATGATACTCAGCAGATCTCACAATTTGCTACTGTGTTGTTTCCCTGTAACACTAGCAGCTCTTTCTGATACAGAAAGTCCTCAACTTATGACCACGATCAAGACCCCAATTTCCAGTGCTAAGCAAGACAGTTAAGTGAGCTTTGCCACACTTTACGACTTTTCTTGCCATAGTTATTAAATGAATCGTTGCAGTTGTTAAGTTAGTAACATGGTTGTCAAGTCAATCTGGCTTTCCCGTTGACTTTGCTTGTCAGAAGGTCACAAAAGGAGATCACGTGACTCCAGGATGCTGCAACTGTCATAAGTTGCCAGTTGCCAAGTATTCAAATTTTGATCATGTGACCATGAGTGTGCTTCAACAGTTGTGTGAAAAACAGTCATAAGTCACTTTTTTCAGTGCTGCTGTAACTTTGAGCGGTCACTGAATGGTTGTAAGCCAAGGACTACCTGTATCATGTTAGGGCCACATCTGATATATTGTTGACCAGATGGAATTCAACTAGAACTGTGATAGGCGACCTTGGCTCTTTTATGACCCATGGACTTCAACTCCCAGAATTCCTGAGCCAGCATGGCTGGCTCAGGAATTCTGGGAGTTGAAGTCCACAAGTCATAAAAGAGCCAAAGTTGTCTACCCCTGAACTAGAAGCTGTAGCCGGTCTGGTCCTTCCTTCTCTCTCTCTCGAATACACACACATATGCAAATTCGCAAAGCAAAGTCACCAGTCTGTATTTTCAGCCATATTAAAGAAGTCACTTCCAATAAATCCTGTGGGGTGTTTTGTTTTTGTTTTTTAGAAAATTATGATTGTTATTTAATCCGATAAAGTCCAAGCAAACTAATACTTGCCTTATCCCTGAGAAAGCAGAGTCCTTTTGATTTGAAGCTGCACTGAAAGCAGCAAGAACTTACAACTGAGTGGCAAAAGTTTCACAATGACTGGTTAATGCTAGAAAACGATTCTGGAGGAGATCAGCTTCGTATTCATTTGCCAAACCATCTTCGCAGCCGGGAAAGTCAAGAAAGTCTCATTGACTCCAATGGAACTGAGGGCAACTTTTCTTTTTCCCAGGCCCTGCATGGAAGAATGCATGGAAGGGGGCGGGGTGAAGACTCTGTATCCTAGACCTGCCTCTACTATCCTTTGCTTCTTTAGGCTGCACTTTTACTGATTATTGATTGGCAAATGTTTATCTTATCTCTCTTCTTACAGCTGGAGCAGGATTAAAAAGTGAGATCATACTTACTCGCTTTCCGAGGTTCTTCGGCAGGAGAGAGCAGAACTCGTTTCACTTTCACCACTTTCCAGTCTCGACTTTGATCATCCCTGTTGCTAATCCCAGGATCCATCGCATCAGAAACAGGCCACGGAGAGTCTCCTCGTTTCTCATTGGACACCGGCCTGCTGTCATTGCTTTTGCAGGGGAGGACATTCCCATTGGCTCTCCAAGTTTCCTTCTGGAGATTTTCTCCATCTGACTCTTTCCTTACTTGCTCTCCATGGCTACTATCGTTTCCCGTTCCTTGCAGCCTTGCCAAATAGCTTTTGCCTTCTGCAGGGCCAACCTTAGATTTCTTAATAATGTGAGGATTTGGGTCAGCTCTGCCGGAGCCTGCAAAGTTGGGCTGAGGTTGGAGGCAAGGTGGTTGTAAGGTCGTTTTTAGCATTTTGCCTCTTGTTGGATAATATTCAGTGCTTGGCAGAGCTGTTCTTCTTCAGAAGAAAATTCTTTGCAGTTTTCAACTCTTCTTGGATATTGCCTGGGAAGGCAGAAAAGCAAATTATATCCTTCAGTCCAATAAGCCTTTCACAAGCCTGACCACAAAGCTCTTAAGTGCAGGGATAAGATGGCACCAAGAACACATGATGCATTTTAAAAAGGAATTTGGGATTTAAGTGATGGAAAACAGACATATTTCTCTTTAATTCCTTTGCAGCCTTCAAATTGTTCAGATGAACAAAGGAGAGTTTCTGACAGGACTTTCCTTGTCATGTTTAGGTACAAGGTAGTTTCCCAATAGATGCATTTTAGAAGAAACAAATGGCTTTTTTTAACAGTGTTTAAGATACAAACACACAAAAAAGATGTGTCTACATTATTTTACATAGCTATTCAATCTATGAATTTAAAGTAATATCTTCATATATGAGCAGATGATTTTGCATTAAGGAAAATGTTGCCAATTTTCCTTTTTCACATCCATTTCTGCCCCCATAGCCCTAAAGAACAATAAGGCTTAAATTAATCATGGTTGATTGTTCTCAGTGAGACTAAAACCTAATTGAAATAAAATAATCAATCCATTCGAATGGTTGAAGCCAGTGTCAACTTTTTAGTAGCAGAAACCACCCATATTTCTACTTGCGACTTAATGAAATTTGTATATCCTGTCCTGTACTGTAGTGTTTTCCATCTTCCAGATGGAAGCTATTTCAGTAAAGCTAAAGCATGACTAATTTAGTCTCAATCTAAGCCATTACATTGCATTTACAAATATAAATATATACAGACATTCATTTCACAATTGCTGATTAGAAAAGAAAGGATTTGAAGATTTGATATATCAGATTTGTCATAGTTATAGAAGCGTAGAATATTATTTTCTAATGTTACTATAATCAGCTAGGTTAGCACTTTCTCAGTGATAGGATCTGATTCTTTAGCTTGTTACATCCCAACTACTTCAAAATTTAGTGTAGAATAAAATAACAGCAAAGCATACATGAGTTGTCATAGAGGTGAGGGAGAAGCAACCTCTCCTATCCATATGCCTGAAGCAGTATGAATTATATTCTGTCTATGGTATTTTGCTGAATGGGACAGGAAACACTCTGGCTCTTTTATTGTGTCCACTGAAGGACAAAAGTGAAGAACATTCAAGATGTTCATGTTAACATTATGTTTTAACTAAAGCCTCCTCAATCTTTTGCAGAATAGCTACACTATACATGCAGTAAGTGCTGTGTAGACTTGCATGCACATGTCAAGTTTGTACAGAATGACATCATCTTTTCAATAAGTATGGCACCAAACTATATTGTGGGAGTTGTCAAGTTCCTTGAGGTCAGTGTTTCTCAACCTTGGCAACGTTAAGATGTGTCAGTTTTCACAATTCCTCAGCCAGCACGAAGTCCACATATCTTAAAGTTGCCAAGATTGACTTCTTTAGACTGCAGACCAAGCCAGCCTTTTTTCAGTCGGATACCTTCTATTCTATTAATTCGGTGAAGAGCAATTTTGATATCTTTAGCAGATATTGTAAGATATAACAAGTAATGGATGTAGTAAGAATGATAAAGTGAGCATAGAACAGGATTCAAATCAGTCTCTGCAGTAATGCAATGGTAACATTCTTTTACTGCAAATTGGGGAAATAATGGTTAATTTTGCTTCTCCAAGACTTGTGGCATTTTTTTTCTAAGAAGGCAAAAAATTGATAAAACACTCAAAGGACCTCTACTGATGACTCAAGTTGAGTGCTAAATTCCATACATTCTAGATTGGCAGCCTTAATCTCACTTAACTGAGAGCTCCTTCTGTTTCTTTGACAATTCACATCACTTAGCTTGTATTCAAAGAAGTTTAGGTGCCAGGAGGGGAAAAAAATGGAGCTGATTTGATAAAATGTGCAAAGTCTCTCTAGCAGGAGATTAAAAAAATAGACAAAGCTAATAAAGCCAGTGCTGCAAAAAAGGAAAGTTAATGATTAAAATCCTAGATATCTTCTGAAAGCTATTTTGATTTACCTTGGCCATGTCATGTATGCTAATTCATTGGAGAAGGCAATGATTCTGGGAATGGTTACTGGATCACGAAGAAGGGGCAAGCAAAGAACTTGCTGGTTTGATAACATCAAATCTGATACATCCAACAACTGAAAGAAGCTGTGCTTGACAGGGTAGCATGGAGAGCACTTGCTTATAAAGTGGCAAAGAGTCGGACACAATTAAATGGTTAAAACAACCACAATCTTCTGAAAGCATGTTATACAAATTAAGTTGGGCTTTTACTAGAATGGATAGAAATCACGTGATAACCTTATGTAATGTTTGCATGGAAAAAAATAGGAAAGGGTAGTGCTATCGAGTCTTAACAACCTGTAATTTATTAATATTTTTAGCTAACTTTTGGCTAACAGACAATTTTTGGGAGCATATTTGACCTCTGACCTTTTGAATAACCAGCAATTTTTTATCAATTTCATTGTAAAGCCTTGCATTGATAAATCCATTTTTGTTTCTGAAGTTTATTTTTAAATATATTTATAGAATACCCATAGCTTTTTGCTTTCAGACGTGTAAAAAGATTATTTTTCAAGAAGCTGCTTGTTTTAAAATGTCATCTGCTCAGGGTGACCAGTGCTCAGAACAAATATTGAAAAAAGAAAAAATACTAGAAAAAAATATTGATCTGTGACACTGACAATATTCAAATATGGCAGACCCAAATAGTCAACTGTGTATGAACTGCACTGAGTATGAAGCTTTTTATCAATCAATCAATCAGAATAGACTGGAAGGGACTTTGGAGGTCTTCTAGTCCAATGCCCTGGTCAAGCAGGAGACCCTATACCAGGGGTGTCAAACTGCCTGCCTGCAGGCTGGTTGTATCATATGGAGGTCGCACCCACCCCAGCTCCAGCAATACAAAAAAAGTTGCGACACGTCACGTGATGCAGCAAGTTTGACACCCATGCCCTATACCATGATACCTATATCCTATACTATACTTACGATTTATGCATTACCTGGGCTGACCATCCAATGGGAGACAACTTGTGGAATGTAACATTTTTGAAGTTACATACTGAATTATAAACACCTTGAAAATGCCACAATATGGGCAATTTTAATTTTGAATTTTAATTATTTTACTCTTGTTTTTGACTATTTTTATTGTAATGTTTATACATAGCTTTTCTGTTTTATGTCTTTTTGTTCACCACCTACAATTGCCCTATGAGATGGGCAGTTTCTACATTAGATAGATAGATAGATAGATAGATAGATAGATAGATAGATAGATAGATAGATAGATAGATAGATAGATAGATAGATAGACAGACAGACAGACAGACAGATAGATAGATAGATAGATAGATAGATAGATAGATAGATAGATAGATAGATAGATAGATAGATAGGCAAAGCTCAAATAGGTTTTTGTGAAGTCCTATTTGCAATATAAGTTGTGTTAAATGCAAACACAAGTTTGGAGATGGGAGATATTAGTTCGCCTATTAAGATCACCTTGTCTCCAAATAAATTATTAATCAATTAAATATTCCATCTTTCCTCTTTACTGTTAAATGATCCCACGGTGATCACATATTTGTACAATCGTTTTAAAACCCAGCACAAACCACAATGATTAGTCAATGTAAACATAAACAAGCCAAAGCTGCTTTATAGCTATTCCAGCTCTGTTGCCTGGGCCCAGTGCTTAATTCAAGGTCTCCCTGTCTTCCAGTTTTCCATTTGAAATTTGAGCAAACATCACACAGATGTTTGCCCAGCAGGGATTTCTTCATCTGATTTAAAGCCTGCAGGAAATCTGTTAGTGCTGAGGAGTTCCATTTTTCATCTTCAAGCAGCAGGCTAGGCATCTTGATCTATTCATAAATGCTCACCCTAGCTTCTGTAATAGTGTTGTTCTATAGCCCAGAAAGTCTTCTGAAGCATTAGATTTCCTTCCCAGACTGCACATCTGCAATAACAAAGAGCAATTGCAGATCTGTAATCATGTCCCCACCTGTAACTAACCCTGGCACCCTGGAACACTCTTTTCCTGCCATGTCTGCATGATATTGCTTTCATCTTGTTCCCAGCCCATGGATGAAATAAGTTTAAGCTATTCCTAGCTGGAGCAGCGCTGAGCTAGCATTTTTCTCTTTATTCTCTTTATCCCATCCAAGTGCAATCTTAAGATAAGTACATTTTCTTAGGCTTTGTCACCCATTGCTCTGGAAAGAAACCAGGTAACTGGCAGTGACTGGGAACGGACATTCTTGGAGGATGGATGGGGATGGACAGAGAGGACAGTGCAGTTCAAGCCAAGAAAGTTTCCTGCCAACCCAGCTTTGCTGATCTCCTCACTTTGAGAAGCAGAAGTGGTTTGAAATGGAGAAGCAGATGGGCTCCCCCAAAATCATTCATCTAAGTTGCATGTCCATAATGGGAGGAGAAGGGAGAGGAAGACGATTGGCTGATCTCTCATTTTTTTTTCTCCACAAAGGCATCCACAGAATAAACCCAATGCTAAAGGCAATTTATGCCTCGTGAACTTGCTTGATCATTGAGATTCAGTTAGGAATCTTCTTCTTTGGTTTTCTTTCTTCCACTTAATGAAAAGCAGGGCATCAAGCCACCTCATGCCCTGCATGACTATGTTGCAAGAAGAAAAAGGATGCCCAGTATTGCCGTGCATGTGTCCATGTCATGCGTGTGCGCTGCTGAGTGATGCATAGGACATAAAGCTGCTATCATATGTGTGAATAGTGTCATCTATTCCTCTGTACTATTTATTTATTTATTTATTTATTTATTTATTTATTTATTTATTTATTTATTTATTTATTTATTTATTTATTTATTTATTTATTTATTTATTTATTACACTGATATTCCAACATTCCCCAAAATATAACCTTCAATTTATGCCAGCAATATTAACCTGGTTGTCAATAATGACAGTGACCAGCTTAAAGGCCTCAGTGACTCGATTCGACTTGTGAATCTGCAACTTATTTTTGTTATTGTTGGTGTACAGTCTGGGAAGGAAGTCTAATGCTTCAGAAGACTTTCTGGGCTATAGAATAGCACTATTACAGAAGCTAAGGCAATGATGGCGAACCTATGGCACGCCTGCCAGAGGCGGCACTCAGAGCCCTCTCTGGGGCACACCTGCTGCCACCACCGCCAGCTTGTGCAGGTCCATTAGGCCGCCGATGGCGCCCGGAGCAGCAGCCCCACCCAGCACAAAGGAGGCAAAGCAGCTGGCTAGCAAGCTCGAGTAGAGGTGGTAGAGCATGCCCCCATGCGCTCGCTGGCCTCTGTGTGCAGGGGCTGTTGGTGTCAGGCAGCAGCCGCCCCTGCCTCGCCTTGCCCTGCAGAAATAACACCCCTGCCCTACCCCCTGCCTCACCTCGCAGGACGAGCCTCCTGCCCACCGCCCCACCCACCAGAGACCCCCTGGATCTCCCCCAATCCTGCCTAGCTCCCACAGGCATCCCGCCACGAGCAACATCAAGGTGGCCATGCCCACCCTGGCCATGCCCATTCAGTCTGCCATGAACACTGCAGCCATGTCCACCCAGTGGGCCACACTCCTCGCCCCCCCCCCCGAGGGCACCACAATGCTGATGCGGCCCTGGCACTTTGTGATAAATAATTGGGTTTTGGGTTGCAGTTTGGGCACTCGGTCTCTAAAAGGTTCGCCATCACTGAGCTCGGGTGACCATTTAACTAATCCCAGGCCAACATTTGAAGCGTTCCCTCTCTGGTCCCAGACTAATTACTGCACCTGAAAATCCTGATTCAAGCCAGATTTGGTAATACGCGTGGAGCTGGCTATTGTGTATTTGCTTTGGCTTCTGCAATAGCATGTCTCCTTTAAAAAGGTTCCATAGGCAAAGGTCTAAAGCATGACCTCTGGACTGACGGGTCCCCAGCTCTCTGCTAATAGTTTGGCATGAAATAGGCAATTTCTTAGGTCAGTGGATACCAAGGAACTTTAAGAGCTTGTCATAGTGGTCTACAAACTGGCTGCCATGGGGTAGATTAATATGACCATTTAGTAGAAGGCAAATGGTCTTTTCTTTTTTTTTTTTTTTATTGAAAGTTTTATAAAATTTTACAATATAAATCCCCCTCTCCCCCCAAACCCAACCCTCCATCCCTCCCCCCCTCACTTCCCAGAGCCAATCCCAGGATTAACAATAAAATAATCATAATCTAACTAACATTAATCAACTATTAATCTAACAAATCTATAACTTCCTTTAACTCTCTTTTAAACAAATATACAATTATTACATACCATAATATTAACATAGTTTTAAATATCAAACATCAAAAGTTCATTCAAAAACCAGATGATATTTTTTGGTTCCATATTTCAACTCAATATAATCAATCCATCTTCTCCAAACCAATATATATCTTTCTTGTGAATAATCCTTCACATAAGCGGAAATCTTGGCCATTTCAGCTAAGTTTGAGACTTTAACTACCCAATCTTCTATCGTAGGTAAACCTTTCATTTTCCAATGTTGAGCAATTAATAATCTTGCAGCCGTTATAAGATTTAACATCAACTCCATTTCTTTTGCATCCAAATCTTCCAAAATACCCAACAAAAATATCTGTGGTTTAAACTTTATCTTTTTCTTAAAAATATTTTGAATATTCCACCAAATCTTAATAAAAGAGCAAATGGTCTTTTCTTGATTCTGGTAAATGAAAATGTTATTTAGAATCTGGTATTTTGCTCTGTGCTATGCTAATTTCCCATTTAGAAATGCATAGAAAGGAGTAAGGCAAGGAACCAAAACAAGTACGGTACCTGGGGAGTACAGAGGTGCTTGCAAGCACTGAACTGTCTAATTCTAGATTAAAAGAACAGCAATAAGGACCTCGTAGGCACTTTCTTTGTAGAGAATTGTAGGACAATTACATAAGTCCTTCTCTAATCCCCTGAGTAGCAGTAGCATATATGCAATATGCCGTAGCATATCGATGTTGCATTATATTCTGGCAAAGTACGAATAGAACCTCTTCCAAAAGGACTACGGAAGATAACTTCTCACTTCCCACACATTTATTCCTTGACAGGCACCAAATGGGGAGAGAAAGAGCTGTTAAAAAATTGCTTATCTAGATATCTCCCTCAGAAGGGGAAAGTGAGAGCTCCAGTAGAGCGTTCACCCATAAATATTGAGACCCATAAAGGACAGGCTAGAATCCCAGAATGGACTTTAGATTGAGGATACTAGTGCTCTCTGTGCCTTGCTACCGAATCTTGTGGGGGAAAAAATTGGCATTAGAAAAAGCAACTTTCTATTATGGCTACTTATGTAGAGGTGTCTAAGAAGCAGTAGTTGGAGAGCTGCTCCTGGAGGAAAGGTATTAAGTGTACAAGGAGATGTCACAGTACTCCAGGAGCAACTTTCTTGCCCTCCATAATACTACAGTATGTCTCTCTTCAGACTGTCTGGAGGAAGAAGCAGAGCATTTATGCTTGTTAAAGCTGCAGATTATCCAACAAACAGAGTCAGGAGTTTAGGAAGGCACCTCTTACGATAGGAACAGCTGGGCTAATTTTGCCTACCCCAAAATGCAGAGAACAAATGCTGAAGCCTGAAATGTATCTCAAGCCTATCTTTTAAACATAACAGCCATGCAGTGAACGTGATACAGTTTTCTGCAGCAAGAATTTTTCCAGGTGGAAGATCATCCCAGCCTATATGGTAGTACAAAGAACAATTAATTAAAAATGCAGTCATGTACAGATGTACCTGGAAGTGGGAGAAACAGCAGTGCTTCCTCTAAAGCCCATCACAAGGAAGAGGGTGTGGATCTCTTCTCCATAACTCCTGAGGCTAGGACAAGAACCAGTGGGTGGAAGCCGTACAGAGAGAAATCCAAACTTGAAATAAAGAGGAGTGTCCTGACCTTCAGAGCTATAAAGCAGTAAAACAGCTTATTTCCGGGAATTGCGTATGTTTTATCATGAAGGGTTTTCAAACCAAGGTTGGGCAACCATGTGTCTAGGATAGCCCGAGGACTCCTGCTCTGGGCAGCTCTGGATTCAGCTAGATCTCTAAGCTGCCTTCCAACTCTATGATTCTAGGACATTCTCCATTTGTTTGTTTGTTTGTTTGTTTGTTTGTTTGTTTGTTTAATTTATCAGAATAATAGAGTTGGAAGGGATCTTGGAGGTCTTTTAGTCCAACCCCCTGCTCAGGCAGGAAACCCTATACCATTTCAAACAAATGGTTGTCCAGTCTCTTCTTAAAAACTTCCAGTGTTTGAGCTTTCACAACTTCTGGAGGCAGGTTGTTCCACTAACTAAATGTCCTAACTGTCAGGAAATTTCTCCTTAGTTCTAGGTTGCTTCTCTCTTTGGTTAGTTTCTATCCGTTGCTTCTTGTCCTTCCTTCAGGTGCTTTGGAGAATAGCTTGACTCCCTCTTCTTTGTGGCAACCCCTTAATGTTGGAACACTGCTATCATGTCAGCCCTAGTCCTTCTCTTCATTAAAGTAGACATATCCAATTCCACCAATTCCAGTTCTTTATATGTTTTAGCCTAATCATCTTTGTTGCTCTTCTTTGCACTCTTTCCAGAGTTTCAACATGTTTTTTACATTGTGGTGACCAAAACTGGATGTAGTATTCCAAGTGTGGTTTTACCAAGGCATTATAAAGTGGCATTAACACTTCACATGATCCTGATTCTATCCCTTTGTTAATGCAGCCTAGGACTGCATTGGCTTTTTGGGCAGCTGCAGCACACTGCTGGCTCATATCTAATCAAGGAGAGAAGCAACCTGGAATTAAGGAGAAACTTCCTAACAGTGAGGACAATTAACCAGTGGAACAGCCTGCCTCCAGAAATTATGGCTGCTCCATCACTGGAGGTTTTTAAGAAGAGACTAGACAGTCAGGTGTCTGAAATGGTATAGGTTCTCCTGCTTGAGCAGAGGGCTGGACTAGAAGACCTCCAAGGTTCCTTCCAGCTCTATTCTGATTAATATTTAAGTGATTTTCCATTAGCACTCCAATATCCCTCTCGCAGTTACTACTGTTGAGGTACCATTTATTTGATTATGACAGCTGCCAATCTCAGCCAAATGACTCAACCAAGTGAATACAGTTTTCTAGAGAATGGGTGGATCATGGCTGGCAGGCTTTTCTAATGATAAACCAGATTCTTGAAAAATGTGTCAGAATATTTTCTACAGGCAAATGCCTGATCCAATTATTAATAAGACTGTAATATGTCAGCATTACAGACAATGAAAGACGATGACTGAAAAAAAAGAACAGTTGCCAAGCTTATTGCATCCTCTAATAATGTCAGCATATTAAAATAATATTAAAAAGTTATTTTCAGTAATTATCCACCAGTCAATATTTATAAAAGTGCTCCTATGGGAGACAATTTTCGGAATACTATCTATTACAGGTGTGGATAGTAGAGTCCCAAACTCTGACAAATATTATTAAAAATATTGTAAATGCTTGGGTATTAAAAAAAAACAACTGTCAGAAATGCATGGTCTACATTGCTCTTCTCCCATACTGAGCATTGACCAGAATTCAAAATGGCAAGGAAGATAGCTAATTATGCTTTCTCGTCATCTTTAGTCGTGAGTTCATACACCAAAGTAATCCCTGTCATGTCATCACATGTATAGAAGTGGATTGACTCCTATTTGCAAAGGAAGGGAACTGGGACTGGCAACATAGGAAGCCTTGTGTTACATTCCAACTTTTATTATTATTATTGTTGTTGTTGTTGCTGCTGCTGTTGTTGTTGGTTGCATGGCAGGAGGGCTCAGTTTCCTCCCTGCATGGAACTGTAGCTATATCTAACAACACCCACAGGAAAATCTCCACACAGCCAAAGATTTGATTGTTGACAAAGGCTTAAGAAAAGTAGAAGTTAAGTGGAAATGAAACGGGTGACATTTGATTGCTTTTGTAAGTGCCAGGGGTCACTTCAAAAGACAGTCATTTCAGCCGCCAGGTGAGTGAAAGGCAGCCAATGTGAAGTGATAGAAGAACTGATGCCTCCAAGATGCCTTTCCAGGTGTAGTTCTGAATAAGATCTGGAGGGCAGCCAGAGTTGACAGGCTTCCTTGCGCCTTATGTTTTCCATCTGTGGTAGCATAATAGCAGTTCCTCCACTGAGCCTTGCTAGAAATTCCTGACTTTCTGGTAAGACCTCCCTTACATCATCTTTCCCTTTGAAAGAAATAAAGTATAAAAAGTTTCTACAATATGGCTTTGGTGACAACTCTTAGGTAGAGGTAGTAAAAGTGTCAGCAGTATCCAGAAAACTGCTTTATTCATTTCCTCAAGAACTTTCAGGAACTGCTTGGTAGCTTTTGTCCTGGGCTACTAAGATTTGATGGGATAAACACACTTCATTGGAAAAGAAGAAACGCATCACTGAAAAAAGAGAATTAAAGAGGGTGCAGATAGATATACAGAGACACAAGTATGCATAATATGCCTATGCCAATTTATAGGTATAAATACAAATTCAGGAATAATTAAAATAGAAATACTATACAGTACACCTTCAAATTACTATTGTTGTCAGTTACCAAAAATCTGGTACCTTCAGTCTTTCTGATTTGGCAACCTTAAAAATCTGATAAATTGCTATATTATTGTTCTACCTTTGTTGAAAGGACCTACAATTGTCCTCTCTGTAACCCTTGAGGAGAATTGAGGTCAACCCGAGGCAATCAGCCCTCAGCTGATCAAATAAGGGAGCCCCATGTCAGAGTGCTGCCTCTCCAACCCTACTCTTGTCTTGCCACTATTTTGATTGTGTGGCAGAAAAGATTTTGAAAAAAAAACCATCCTGAAGATTGGGGCAAGAACATCTGGCCCCTAGAGAAGCTTAGAGGGAGAGACCCAAGGAGACTGGATTTCCTGCACTGGGAACTGACCTGGTTCACACCTGGCTGAGCTTCAACGCCTGCAAATGGCAAACTTAGAAGCTCGGCCACTTGAACTGTGCTGCTAAATTGAAAGAAAATTGCCTCAGCGGGGTGGGGTGCCAATATTATCTCTGCAGAGGTGTCCTCCGGTCAGGAGCCAAAGGTAATTCATGATTTCCTCACTTATGAACTTGTAACGCTGTGAACAATGTGAGAAAATTAATGCTTGCTCCAAGGTGCTGCAGATCCTCTAGCAATGAAAGACCCACCATGCCATCTCTGCACCAAAGAGGGAAGAAAAAACGGAATAGAGACCCACTTCTCAAGCATTGAAGGGAGGGGAAGCTTGTTCACAGGGTTGGGGTCATCAGTCTAGCAAGTCCTGAAGTTCAAAAAGAGTGAGAAGAGATAAAAGTTTTCTGTGATAGTAAAATAGAGCTCAGCATTAAAATCCACCACTAGCACCTAGCTTTATGGTGGTTCAACTACACTGCCGGCCACAATCACCCCAGCTGCTGGCATCATGGGTACAGGAGGTTCCAAAGTAACTTTCAAACTATTGCAATAACCTTGTGTGGAAGAATTTACAGTATGAGAGTGAAGGTTCGTTCTCTGAGCTTGTGGATTGGTTTCCGAAGGTTTCGTTACCAGGCTATATCTTCAGCAGAGTTTAGGGGATGTCACTGGCAGCGTTTTGTTTATAAGGGCTTCAGGTGTGGGTGTGTCAAGTAAGGGTCTTGTGATGGGTCACGTATGAGTCATCAGTGAGAGGCTTGTGATGAGTCTGTGACTCATTGATGACTCATACCTGACCCATCACAAGACCCTCACTTGAAACACCCATACCTGAAACTCCATATAAATAGAATTGACATCCCCTAAACTCTGCTGAAGATGTTACCTAGCCTGGTAGTGAAACTTTAGAAACTAATCCACAAACTCAGAGAACAACCTTCACCCTCATCCTATACCCGAACTACAGATATTTGCCACTATTGCAAATTTAAGGTATGCCTATTGCCCAAGTACTACTTATTGATGGGCAAAGGCAAGGGCCCCCATTTTGCTTTCCATTGTACTTTGTCTTTCAACCAGACCTGAACTGGGCTGCTCTTAAAATAGAGGGAAGCTCCAAATATAACCCTGCTCTCTAACAGCCCTCCTTGGCCATCTTCATGCCTGAAAGGACTCTACAGTGTACAGCAGAAGTCTCCAACCTTGGCAACTTTAAGACTTGTGGACTTCAGCTCCCAGAATTCCCCAGCTTCATGGCTGGTTGAGGAATTCAGGGAGTTGAAGACCACAAGTCTTAAAGTTGCCAAGGTTGGAGACCCCTGGTGTACAGGATGTAGTATTGTGGGACAGAGATTACTATATTCTGTTTCGTGTACTGTGATGAAAGCTTTCAAGAATTAGGCGTGGCCAAGAAACAAAGTTGCTCAGGCTAAAGAGTAAAGTAGCAAGAATAAATTCACACATGGAGTAGTCTTAAAAGCATCCTGATTATGGTTTCATTTGCCAAGTTTTAATCCTAACCCTTTCAGATGAGCAGGTTTCAAGGAGTTGTAGCTTGTACTGCAAGCCATTTCCCCCCCCCCCCTCTCTGGGAAAAGAGACACAAGTCCCTTGATTTGGAGAAACTCACTCTGCTTTTCTTTTTTGTAAAAACTATGAGAGGAAATAAACTCTTTCCAAGAAAATGGAAAAACGAACGAGCTATTTCTACCATGTTTATGTACTTGTAGTAATAGTATTGTGGTTAATAGTTAGCTCGTATGTGCCAAGTTACCTTGTTCCCACTAAACTGTGGGCCTAAGAAATTAAGAAGATGAAACTGATACTAGTTATCTTAATCAGATCCAGAACTAAGACTGAATCAATTATATTTTTGATTGAATCTTCCACTTCCTCTACACAGTTTGTGGTTTATACCAGAAACAGTACATAGACAGTTCTATGTCTGATCCTACTATCCCAGCTAAAATCTTTCAGTGTTTCCCAATCACAAAGAAACTGGAATTCTGGTGGACTGTGATGGCAAGATAGATTTAATGAGCTATTGGCTGTTTCACCCTAATTCTTCTCAGTCACCCATTATTAAACTTCAGTTAACACAGAGTGTCTCTGCCACATGGAGATTTGTATTGAGTATAAAGGAGTAGGTTTAGTTGTCCCAAACCAATATGGTGGCGTTGTGAATAGAACCCACTGGGGTTGAAATATAATTTGTCTAAATAACCCAAAATAGGTAGCTGCTCACAAAGATTTTAAATACTTAAACATAAAGATATTTCCAATGGATTTTCTCTACAAGTGGATATTTATTCAGTTTTATTTATTGTTAGTGGAAAGGACCAAAAAACCCTGAGTGCAGTTTATGTGAACCACTGAAAATGAAAAGTTGTGGGAAGTATGTATATAACTGCTGATATTACTTTAGTTCACCTCCTTTTTGTTAGTTGTTATGCTTCTCCGAGTCTCATAAATATCATTAAGTATATGCACATATACGCACGTATATACTGGATATGGATTCATGCTCTACAGTTACTATTTTTTAAAAAAAGAAGGTTCCAAATGTAATTCCAAAATCTCGTATCTTTCCAATCACACTGTCTCCAATTTGTTTATTGCTCTTGCACAGCCCCAGCTCGGCAACAGAGGAGATCAGGGGTGCCGGCAACAGCTGCAGGGGGATGGGGCAAAGGGTGCGCCATAAAAGGAAGTTGAGGGGACTGTGATGGTGTCTGGCTTGTGTTGCATTAGCCCTAAATGCCCTGGATTTCATTAAGCTTGCATGCTTATCCAGTAATGTGATCTGAGGAAGTATTCAGTGTTGCTTTTAAAACTTGGAAAAAGAGGGACCAGAGCAGCAGAAATTGTTTAAAAATGAAATATCGCTTTTCTTCTCCTACACATGCTCTTATTGCCTCGCTCCAGGTGTCTTTCCAAACTGAGAACACTCTAGTTCACTTTCTACTTGTCTACCCCATTTCTTTTCACTTTTCGACATACGTTTATCGTTACTGTAATTTCTCATAAAATCAGAAAATGCTTTGGAAAGGAAAGGTCTCTGGAACACAACACAAAGGAAACTATGGGCAAGAGACTAAGATAGCTAGATTAATTCAATTCCATTTACAGCCTCCAGCACCTTGCCAAACATGTGGTCTTCACACCCACTTCCAGAACGGACAAGCTCACTGAGCCCAACCCTTGATTGGCTTTTTACCAATGGGTGGGTTAGCCAGAGAGTGGGAGAAAAAATTCCCATCCATCAGAGAAGTCATGACATGGAGATCTACAGGCCATAACTTTTTGTTTAAATCAAAACATTAATCTCCCTACCTGTTATTGCAAACTATATCAGCCTTTCCACATTTGGTGCATTCCAGAGGCATCGGACTCTTGCTACCATGCTCCACACAAATTACCAGATCTGCTTCCTCTCTCTGGACATGCAGCTTTTCCAAGATGAGAAAGTTGGAAATTTGGAACAAGTCAGTTTGAAACGGGCTTTAATGTTATAAAGAATATGTCTAGTGTTTAAGAAACAGAATACGCATAAACACACTCAAACTTTAACAACGCCATTGTAACTGTGGGAATCGTAGACCAAATGCCAAAATAGGGAGGTAATTAATTGATGGAAATTAAATCCAATTCATCTGCAGAGCACCAGGTTGAGGAAGCCCAAAGACAATATGAAGAGACCTTGAAATTTGCTTGTCTGTTTTTGCTGGTCACCGTGAACAAGTCTAAACATACAAGTTTAGCAATATCTTCAAAGCAATTAACTATATTCTGAAGATAATGCAAAACCTGGATGGCTTAAGGAACTTTATGGCTTGGTATTTCTATCTTATGATGGATTGGCTATGGCCTAGCCTAATAGGCCTAACATATATTTAGAATGGAAATAGGATAGTGTGACAGGCGTTAATGGGGCCACAGAGTAGCATGACCTCTGTAGCTGTCCATAAGGAATATAAGCCTTGAAACAAAGATCTCATCCAGTACTATTACATTTCAAAGAAGCATGCTGGTTTTAAAATAATTACACATTGTTTTCTCTGACAAACAGATGGGGAGGTTGTGCCATTGGTGATGACTGATATGAAATATTTATGCCTTCAGAAAAGAAAGCTTGGGAAATGCCTGAACATGTTCTTCACTTTGGGGAAAAACAGGAAAAGCTCATTGTAGTTTGTCCAGGCCATTTAATCTCTAGAAATATTTCTGAAGTGGTAGTTGATATCACTGTACAAATGTTTACTGAATGGATAGGCGAGATTCTGACATTTTGGCGAAGACCTTACTGCACCCATGTGACTCAACTCTTTGCATTGGGTAGAGTACATGTAGAATAATCAATATCTGGATGACTAAATCAACAAAGATTATTATTGCCCATATCAATCTTGCTGATGGATGGACTATGGAGTTGAACAAGCTAGTTCTTTTGATGGACAACAATGCAAGGATGACATTTCCCCTTAGAATATACACAATCCTATTGATTGTACCAGTCCTAACAAAATCCATTAACATAGTATTCTGAAATATTATCAACCTGAATTAAAGTTGGAAACACCATAGTATGATGTTATTGCTCTCTTTTTAAAGACAAGTTCTATGATTGTATGCATGTGTATAGTACTTTTGTTACAAAGTGCTACAGGACTCACTCTTTCTGTGTCATTCTTCACTAGAGGGAGCTGGAATTTTGGTGAAATTTCATCAACTCTATTTCTTGTTTTTAACTAACCCTGAAATGCTACTGGAAGTGCTGGACAGATGCTTGGAACTGGTATAGTCTGGGTAAGAACAAATTAATTGAATTTTAATCCAGACATGGGTACAGTTGGTGGTTCATTTGTCAAAATAATGAGATGGTGTCTCATCTGTCCTAAATTAAAATACAATTGCTCCCAAAGAATTTCACAGCATTTCTGAAACCATTTTTGGCTTTCAGCACCCAGCTAGCATCTATAGCACAAACCAAATTTGCTCAGCCTCAGATGGTTTATCTATGTTCTTCCAGTTTGGGTAAAATTACCTTTGTCATTGTTACCCATATCTTAGGGATTTCTGTTACTATGGTTGGTTACACAGTCAGCCAGATGTTTAGACTGGATTTGGCACTTTTGTCCATTCTCAAGGACCTGGGATGGGCAGATGTTTTTTTTTTTTTAATAATACTAAAGGTATTGTATCAGGATGTACATTGTTCCAATTATTATGGCTGTTCACACATCAGCCAGATATTTAGATTAGATTTGTTATACTATGGACATAGGGCAAACTTGAGATATTTGTTTAGATATAATAGTTTATGTGTGTGACTTTGAACACTCTCTCAACTTAATCTACTTCACAAAGATGTTGGGCCAATGCAGTTACAGTTAAGTTATTGGATTTAGACCTAGGATTCCAAGTCAAATTCCCCTTTAACCAATAGTTTCAGTAGAATAAAATACATGTAGCTCAAAGCTGAACTGTGAAGTTCTTGGTATTCTCTGAGTTTGGTTGTTTGCTTGTGGATGTTTCATTACCCAACTAGATAACATCATCAGTGCAAGTGAATTTGGAGTTTGCTGCCTGCCATTTTTAGTGAAGGTGTGGTCTCCTCCTTGGTGGTTCCTTGAATGAAGTAGGCACATATAGAGATAAGTAATGTTTATATACCATTCAAAAATAACAATTAAAAAAAACGTAGAAAGGAAAGAAAAAGACTAAGACAAACAGGTCTCTAGCAGCTAATACTCAGATAAGCAGAGATCAACCCCAGACAAACAGGCAGAAAACAAATATCTAATGAAGGAACTGTCAAGGAGGACTGATCTTTTCCCTCACCCCCCTCCCAAAAAAGATCTGTCAGGGCAAGGTACTATAACTTGCAGTGAAGATGTTACCTAGTTGAGTATTGAAATATCTGGAAGCAAATAACCAGGCTCAGATATTACTAAGAAATGTATAATCAAAAGTGTATTAGATGTCTTTTGCTCAATTATTTTCTCTCAGCCCAACTGAACATGCAGGGCTGAAGTGATCTGTCATATGGACACATGCAAGAAGTATTATGGACTCCATTCTGAGGTACATTGGGCAGAAAGTGGAATGAAGAAAGAATTAATTAAATTTTGTACATGCTCATTTCTTTCTTATAAAATGTGATAGAGATACATTGAATAAATAACATATTAAAATAGAACGGGGGGAGCGGTTGTGCCTTTGAGTCAATGTTGGTTCCTGGTGGCTGTCTGGACTAGCCATGTTTAAATAAATATAATTATCTCTGGAGAGGAAATGAGAGGTAATTCCAGCTCTGTCAGTTCTGTTGAAAATTGGATCGAGTGAAACAATGATAGCCTTTAAGGAAAAATGAGAAGACCAGAGAAAAAGAAAGATAGATCAAAAGGACTAGATGGTTTTCACACCGTTCAAACAATACAACTCATTTATTTGATCTAAACGTATTTATCTCCAGTAGTGACTAGACATCTCTCAGTTCTTCCACAGCCCCACATTCATGATAGCATTTCAAAGGCATAATTTTTGTCAAATATAGAGATGGAAAGAATTAAATTAGTTGGACTAATTGCATGGTTTAGCAGAAAAACCCTGGAGAATTTGTATTATGAATGAATGAATGAATGAATGAATGATTTTAGAATTGGAGATATTTCTCTTTGGAATCATCTGTACCATTGTATTTTTTATTAATATGATTATGAAAGAAAGTGAAACCAAACAACCACAAACACAATTCCAGAAAATGCTGCTTTTTAGAGTTTCTGACATGGTAGTTTTAACCTTTCTTTGTGCTATTCCCAACTCTAGATTTTTTTTTCCACTCCATCTTTTTTTTTTTTAATCCAGTTCTTTTCTGCCAACAGCTACTGCAGTTTGCTGACATGTCAGGCATGTCAAAGGACACTGCTGGTTTAACAGTGACCAGAAAAGGCCTTTTATCAGGATGACACATATCAGCACCCTCAAGTGCCCCAAAAGGGGAAGGGATGCTTCCAGGCCATTTCAAAAAAAAACGTAGAACCCTTTAAACCATCTTGAGTTTGGAAAAAAAAGAGGAGGAGGAGGAGGAGGAGGAGGAGGAGGAGGAGGAGAGTGGTGAAGTTGGGTTGATATTCTGCATACATTTTTCACAAAGAATGCCTCCAATTAATTGACTAGTACTTACTTTTGCCCTTTGTGGAATGATTTATAATACAACCCTACCAGTGATAATAACTATTTGCAAAATTAGTGAGCCCAATGGGCCATACTAGTGCCTTTTAACCTTTTTTAAAAAAATTAAATGTAGTAGAACGGATATTGTGCATAGTGGCATGAAGCTGGATTCCTTTTATTTTCTCTTGTTTAAACATAAAACACACTTCATGCATGAGTGTGCGCGTGCGCAGGCACACTTACATGATATTTCATCAGGTAAACAGATTCCAGAGCACTGTGCCGAGTGGTTCCTGCCAACCAGTGTGATATTCCCCAATTTTATTCCATTGGTCTCACCTAATGAGAGGCATATTTTAAAGTATGAATAGGTGGATGCTGATGTATATGTATCTCAACGATGCAAATCTTTGACAGGAAACCTTTCTGCTCCCAAAGAGGAGGCAGAATGATCCTGAACTAAGGGATCTCAAAGTCCTGCTGAAAAGGAGGTACAATCCAGGTGAGAGAGGCAAGGGAAAGAAAATAATATGTCTAATGCTGCTGATGAAACAGTGTCTATGAAGAAGGCATCCCCGACCCTTGTCCAATACAGTTCTCCATCGGTCTCCCTCCCATACCTTTGTGAAGCACACCAAATATCTGTCTGCCATTTAACGTCTGCACTTCCCCACCCCCTACCCCCAGGTCAAGTTCCAACTTTCTGCCCTAAGTAAAGTTTGCCCTCTAGTTTCTGCTCTGCCCTCTTACCTGCCGCAGTAAAATGATGCTTCCTGGGCTGCTGCTGTGCCTGCAAGCAGAAACGTCCCTTCTCCATCCACCTCCGTCTGAGTCTCGGAGCAACTGGGTCTCTTTTCTTCTTTCTCCGCTCCCTCCTAGTTGCTTGAGCTGGAGCAGAGGAAGGAAGAGTGGGGGGGGGGAGGTGAGAGGAGAGGGAGGAGAAGGGCCGAGCCGAAACTTTAATAGCACAGAGGCCCTTTTCTTTTGCAGCATATGGTATATTTCGCCCATGCTGAAGACATTAGGCATCTATATTTTGAAAGGGCTTACTTCAAAAGTGTACATGCAGCCCATGCTTAGCATTCTGAAAACACACTCTGGGAAGGGTTAGGATCCCTGGCAAAGCCAAACAGAGAAAAGGAAACTAGCCAGCCTTGAGATGCTTTGAACGCTAACAGGAACGTTTTCTTCTTTTGAATTCCAGGGCTGCATGCCTTTAATTTTATATACAAGCCTTCGTGGATGATCCGTGTTAACAAGTTTCTTTATTGCTCATTTGGCCCAGAATCTCAGCTCCAGATGCTTCTCTACAAGGACTGGTTCTCACTACAGTTTTCCGGTTCTAAGAAGGGGGTCCATGGTGAGACTCTTTTTTTTTTCCCACTCCCCACATCACTAAGTCCATGGAGTTTACTTTGTTCCAATTTCCAGAACTGTGGGAGGGGTCGCGTCAAATCCTGGCCCAAACAGACACGATGCAGTGGCAAAGATAAGAAATGGAAACATCTGGCAATAATTTAAATATATAAATATTTGCCTTGAAGCCCGAACCCCTTCAAAGTCTTACCCTTTACTCCTGCTCTGAGCAAAGAAACTATTGGTAAGAGTCTAACAATGTCCTCCATATCCAATGCCTAAACAGCTCTATTTTTTTAAACAAGAGATTCTTAAGGGTCTTTCTGTACTATTGCTAGCCATTCATCCCTGAGTTAGCAGAATCATAACATTTGCTCTCATGGTCCATGGCTGATTCCCACCCTGCCTTGGTTCTCGGTCATTGCCAATCACCTGATTTCCCTCTGTAATAATATTTGACCAAGATTTTAGACACCTTAAGGGTGTTCTTGAATGGTGTCAGAAAATGGGGGAAATACTATAGTATTGTAATACCATAAAAGCTAATAACAAGTTAAGCCTCTTTCACTCATCAGCTAGGACAAGAGGAAAGCAATCTCATAGGAACAAAGCAGGAAAAACATGTTTGTTTCCAAGGCATGTTTTCTGCAGGGGTTAGGTTCAATAGAGATCAAACCAATATTGTAACAGCTATGCATATGCATTTCTAATACAATGCAACATATTTCCTTGGTCCTTTATTTCAGCTTTGTGTGCATTTGTGCCTTTGAGTCATTGTTGATTCCAGGCAACTGCCTGGACTAGTCCCTGCAGTTTTCTTGGCAAGATTTTGGTTTCAATATCCAAGACAAAAGTTGCTGGTCTTTGGAAGACAGGAGTAATCCAGATGTAGAATCTAGACCAGTGGTAGGCAACCTTGGCTCTTTTATGACTCATGGATGTCAACTCCCAGAATTCCTGAGTCAGCCTGACTCAGGAATTCTGGGAGTTGAAGTCCACGAGTCATAAAAGAGCCAAGGTTGCCTACTACTGATCTAGACCATCAGGAAGAGCCGACCGATAGAAATCAACCAAAACAAATGATCTAAGCTGCAAAATAATGTCCTGTGTTAGCAACAGCCCAAGCTGTTCAGCCCATAGGGCAGAATCAGATCATTGTAGAGTTAGGAAGGACCATTCAGGTTATTGACTCCAGCCCCCTAGTGAATGCAGGCATCCAACGAAAGGCATTCCAGACAGCGGGTTGATGAGCTTTCACTGAAACACATTCTGCAAAGGAGTCCCCCATCATCTCTGGGTAATTGGATCCACTACCATCAAATTGCCTTTACTGTTTACAGTTCAACAATTTATCAATTCTACATATGGGAAATATTAAGGGATAGGATCAAACTACATGTTGCATGAATTACATAGGGTGCAACAACAAGCCCTGTATTTGTTTGTTTAAACTTTTAATAAATATCAGGACTATAATGCAAATGGATGCTATTGCAAAGGGGGACACCCATACCCTTCTTAAACACTCGTATAGAGTGGTTGGAATTTTAGGAATGAAATTCCTGCAGTAAGGAAGTTTTAAACCTTTGCTCTGCAGGCCTGCTCTTGAGAGCTTAAAAAATGAGGATCAGCTGCACAATACATATTAAACAGAACACGTAGTTAGTCCTGAGTCTCAAATTTGTATGGTAAAAGATGAATCCACAGCGTTCAATTCAGAACATATGGGCACTAAATCATTCAAAAAAAGAGAATTCAGCCACAAGCAAATAATTCAAATGACAGGCAAAACTTATTGGTATTAAAGAGCAGCTTAATCACAAACTAGCGATTGTCATAAGATGCACCTGGACAATGTGGTTTTGGTATAGACTTGATTTCCTTTTAAGAATAGGAAAACTTGTATGAATGATTGGGGCATTAGACTTGGATCAAGTTCAAATTCAGTCTTAATTATGGAAGCTCACTGGGAGACTCTAGGTCAGTTCCTCTCCCACAGCCCAAGCTATCTTAGAGAGTTGTTGAGAAAAATGGCAGAAAACAGTATATATCATCTTGAGCTCCTGAAGGATGTAAATCTAACAGACTTAATAAAAATGCTCACAGAGATTGTCAAGTGAGGAGTTAATGTATTTCAGTTTCACATAACAATGGACATCTGCCCGTGTTTCTCACAATTGCATACATATTAAAGATGTAATGGTGATTTAAATGTCTCCCCTGTGCTTATGCACTTCCAAATCTACTTTATCCACCACTAGTATCAAGAAATCCCAAAAGCTATCCTTCGGTTTGCTAATGTGTCTGCCAAGATGAGGGGGGGAAACAGCTCACCAAACCGGACAGGTTAAAACAAAAACAGCCCCTCCTTATCCTCACTACTGAAAATAGATTAAAGTGAATACCTAAATGTTAAGGGTTTTCCTCCTGTGCCTTTAACAGATTAAATCAAATTATATGTTCCTTATAACTCTACTTCCCTGCCAAGGAAAACCTCTGCAAAAGGCAGCTGAACTGGCTTATTCAAAAAGCTGGTAACTACCATGAAATTTGCTGACTCATTTTCAGAAGGATTTGCTCGGTGCCAACCTTGATTGACCGTGCCATCGTGAACTTTCTGAGCTGCCCAGAGTTTGGTACAAGATGGGTGGCAATCAATCCATAAACAAATCAATTCACCAACAACCTTCTGGATTTTATTCTTCAACCCAGAGAAAGTGGTGGAGCTGAAAGTGATGGTCTTCAGCTACTCTGCATTAACAATGGACTCTGTTATGCTTGCACTTAGTTCCCATTTGAAGTAATACATATTTGTCTGAAGTGACAGTGGTGCTTGGGAGCTATGGAGCCAGCCAAGTGCTACTTTTCTCTTGCATTTTAAAGAGTTGTGAAATAATAGCATGTGAGCAAGATGCTATGGCAGTGTTGCCTTTATGGAAAGGGGAGCAGAAAAGCTAAGCCTTGCATTAATTTGAATGCAAACAGGAGCCAGGAGCTAAAAGAGAGGACGACACAAGAGTTTCTGCTATTGGGAGACCAGCTCATCCACATGCTTTCTCAAGCTTCAGCTTATTAGAAGAAAAGCGATTTTAAATACTCAGCAGCAGGAGCTAGAAATAAATAAACTCAATATCAAACCATGGTTGACATTGTGAGATCATAAAGCTGTGAGCCTGGTCTTGAATTGGTGCATAATACATGGACTGAGGAATCCAAAGACTGAGCTGAAGGGTAATTCTACACTAGCATTTCCATCTCCTAAACCAGCGGTTCTCAACCTATGGGTCGCGACCCCATTTGGGGTCGATCGATCATTTCACGGGGGTCGCCAAGCAAGGCTGTCCGCCATTTTTTTCCCCTTTTCCGGCGGGTGCCTTACCTCCCTTGAGCTGGGCCAGCTGGTGGTCGGCCTGCTCCGTCTCTGCTGCTTGCCAGCTACGCCTCGGCCGGCGCAGGGGGTGGAACCACGCATGCGCGGCGCTCCCGGGCAGGAAAAGTCCTCGACTTACGACTGGTTGGGTAGTCCTCGACTTACGACTGGTTTAGTCCTCGACTTACGACCGGTTTAGTCCTCGACTTACGACTGGTTGGGGGTCGCAGCATTAAAAAGGTTGAGAACCACTGTCCTAAACATTCCCCTCCAAAGCAATCTTGGAATAGGGTTAGTTTGCCAGCATTTCTTCCCTGGAGATTACTCACTAATCCCAACACAGGGCTGTGCCCTCTATCTGTCTTTGCCTTGCCCACTTGCCGACCATGTAAAGCTAAAGAATTTTAGGGAGCGAAAATGTGTGTGTTGATGCCAGTGTGCTCAAATCTGAAGTGAAAGTGCTCAAAGGGACTTCAAACTATTGAAATGCCCATGTACATGTTCCCTATTTTTACCAGTGAGACATTCCTGTGTTCTATCCAGGACAAACAGGCTCTCTTCATGAATACAAATCTGATATTAAAAAAGCACACACGTGTGCACAAAACAATATTCAAAACCTCCAGGGAAAGTACTGAATATATATTTCAAGTTTCTGTACGAGCATTTATTCTACAATTTCCCCACCCAACTCATTCCCAGAATTTTATAGAGAATACAGATGTCATTATTAGCTGTACTATCACACGGGATTGGTGCCACTGGAAACCATCAGTGAAACACTCTTGTTCCTAATACGAAAGCAAAAACAACAACAACAACTAGAGACCAGGACAAGTTATAATCCATTAAGAAATTCATTTAGCTCTCTTCTACTTTGAAGTGAACTGAACCAGGGTAGACACGATTGCAAAATAAATCTACTGTGAAAGTGCGATCGGCAACAAAAATTGTTGAAATTGCCAAAGTGTGAATCACCTGCATTTTGGTGTCATTTGATCACATTTATTACACTCCCAGTCATCCCTCAGCCATGTTTGGATACCTCAGGATAATACTTAGGGCATATAATGAGGTGAGTTGGTAGGGGAACCTATAAAAAGTTATGTGTAATAAATATTTTATCACATAACTCTTTGCTATTAATATTTTTTAAAACTTTCAGTTCACTGGTGTCCTTAACATGTTGAAATTTCCGAATGATTTAGGAGGTAAGTGCCAGTTAAATTCCTAAATAATTGCTATTGCTTAGAACTACAATTCCCAGTGATATTTCCAAGCAGACATATATAGCAGGCTTGTCATGAGCCAACACAGGTTGATTGGAAAAAAAATCCTGTAGATCTTTTTCTGATAATTTTTCCAGAAAGTGCCTTCCAAACAGCGTTTGTCGTTCACTAGTCAGCGCAGTAGAGGAGCAGAATTTTATAGGACATAGTGGTGGGATTCAGCCGGTTCGCACCACTTTGGCAGAACCGGTAGCTAATTTTTTTTATTGCCAGGCCCAGAATGGACTTCCAGAAGCAGCATCCATACAGAGAACCGGTTGTTCACATATTTGAATCCCACCACTGGATATATATTCATGGTCATTGATTAATTGCAGACCAAACAGAGAAAATTCATTCTAAAGTGATTGTCAAGAACAACTGCATCAATACCCAAAAGCTACTCATATAACAATGGTGCATTTGGCTAGAAACACCACATTCACCACGGAGGCTACTCCAAGGCAATGTTTAAAGTAGCTGATGTCTGTAAATGTGATTATCATCCAACACAGATGCTTGCTTTGTCTCTGCATGTCTCAGTCTTCTGATGAATGTTAATAGCACTCCACTGGATGCAAGACAGCACTTCAGATATCCTCCAAATGTTTTGAGTGCTAATGATCAGTGTTCCTACACTTGGCTCCTGGTTCTAATGTGGTTTACATATATAAAAAAAAGAGCTGGGTGGTCTCTTGCACTAGTTGTATTCATACATATTGTGCTGTGATCATGCAATTTGGAAAGATGGGTTGCCTTTGATTACAAGCGCTTTAATCTTGAAGCTTAAACATTGCTGCAGGTCCAGAATGAAGTTAGATTGACAAGGTGAAAGTGGGGGATTCCTGGCATCATCATCATTATAGAATGTGTTGCGAGATAAAATTAAAAAGCAGCAAAGTGACATGATTTTCTAAAAAAAAAAAAGTTATAGAACTTGAAGGCACAGCTTTTTAGTTGTCCAATGCATTTTGTTAAAAAGAATTATATCTGATAAAAACAATATTGTTACTAGGCTACCAGTTGTAAAATATGTCTGAAGGTACATGATAGAATGCATTTCATAAAATGAAGCAAGAACAGAACAGAACAATGCTGCAGTTAAAGCTTAGGTATGCCAACCACTTACATACATTTTTAATATGTTAAAATTGTTCACAATAAAGATGTAACTTCCTGGTATTCTTTCTTTCTTATAGGTTGCTTTAGCAGATGATTTGTTCCAGGGAAGCTGACCCAATTAGCACAAAGAATCACATAATACACGCATACATTGAAAGAAATCCGTTTCATTTCTGTACCTTTCCGTCATGTATTGAAAGCCAGATAAATGCAGTTTATTTATATTTAATCTCTCACAAGCAATGCTTCTCACAAAGAGATTTAGCCTGCTGTGATATATATTTTTTCTTGCTGACTCTGAACGTGTAAGCCAGGTCTTTACAACAAAAATACTAACAGGTTCTTCAGCATTAGCAGACCCTAGGTAACCCAATTTGTAAAACTCTTGAGCCTTTTTGTGGGTGGGGATCACCGTCAGGCAAAGATCTTGTTCAGTGTATGTATTAAATGCTGCTGCTGCTGCGAAGAGTTATTGGTCTACATTTTAGACTCTTTTGCCTGCTGCTGCTCCAGTCTCACCCATACTTCAAGATGCTCCAGTTGTCTAGTTGGCCTTGCATATGGAACCAAGAGCCTTCTGCAGAAAACCTGTACAGGCAGTGGTGGGATTCAGCCAGTTCGCATCACTTTGGCAGAACCGGTCGCTAATTTTTTGTTGCCCAGACCCAGAATGGACTTCCGGAAGCGGTATCCACACAGAGAACCGGTTGTTCCTCAGCTTATGACCACAAATGAGAATAAAGTTGTTGTTACTGACTGAGACATTTGTTAAGGGAGTTTTGCCCCCTATTCTACCAGCTTTATTACCACACCTGTTAAGTGAATCACTGCAGTTGTTGAGTTAGTTGTTGGTTGTGAAGTGAATCTGGCTTCTCCATTGACTTTGCTTGTCAGAAAGTCACAAAAGGTGATCACGTGACCCCAGGACACTGCAATTGTCATAAATATGAGTCAGTTGCCAAGAGTCAGTGGGGGGGAAAAGTAATCATAAGTCACTTTTTTCAATGTTGTAACTTTGAATGGGCCCTTAATGAACTGTTATAAGTCGAGAACTATCTGTAATGACTTTCAGTGCAGCAGCTTTTGCACTAATGGCTGCAAACTCGTTGTGATATTGCATTAGCTTCCAATAGGTTTCCAAGTATGACTTTGAGTATACGGTCC